>NW_006400147.1:370128-383699 GCF_000299155.1 Elephantulus edwardii
GGATTGATTCAGTGATTGGGGTAATTAGGATGGGTGTATTGGAGACAGTGTGATTGGCACAGGACAGAGCAGAGTTTAGGACTAACAGTTCTAAATAGTACATAGAGTGGCTATGAGTCGTAAGTGACACGACGGCACATAACAACAACAACAACAACAACAACATTGTCAAATTTATGCTGATGTCTCAATGTACTATAGAGTGGAGCTACACTCAACACAGTTTTCGTGGCAATGAATTTTGTAGAAAAAGAATTTCAGCTTGTTCTTCCATGGCACTGTTGACTGGATCCAAATCACCAACCTTTACATTAGCAGCCAAGCACATTAACTGATTATGCCACCTAGGATATCTGAATAAGAACTAGCTAGAGGACTTGTCAGGAGAATGATGGCCCACACGAGAAGAGCAGAGAAGTAGTTAAGAATGACTAAGCTCGGAGTACTTGATAGTGCCAGAAATACAAGGTAGCAGAGTAAAGACTCCAGAAAGCGGTTAGAGAAAGATATTGAGGGATTCAAGAGGCTTTGATTTGTAAGGTTAAAAAGCAGATCCAGATTTTGATCAAAGAGTCTAGAGCAGAATCCTGATCAAAAAGGGTGGGGGGAGAAATGAAGAACAGAATTTAAAATTTTCGTAGGCTTTAGACTTTTTGGAGCCTTGGAGAGTGTGGATGAATACTTAAAACTGTTACTCTGAGAGTCTATAACCTTAAAACAAATATATCTTCTGAAGTCTTTTTAAAACCAAACAATATTTTAACTTAACTAGTGAAGAATGTCTACCTTAAGATTGCACTGTTTCAAGACCTTTCCATTTAGGATCAAAAGAACAACAGCACTAAAAATGTTGGACAGGAAACTTAATGGGTGTTAAGTTAATGGAGGAGGAATGACTCAGAACAGGAAAATGAGAATATTGTATAACGTGAAGAATGCAATCAATATCACTGAGTGGTACATGTAGCAAAAGTTGAACATGTGTTTGTTTCGTTGTGTATATTCTCAAAGACAGTAATTAAAAAAAAAAATCTTTACCTCCCTTGCTTTGATACCACTAAACTTTCCTTGGTCTGTAAAATGAAAAGTGGCTCTTGAAGTCTCCTGGCTGTGTGTTAAGAATCATCTGTGCACTCAGAAAACACTAGCCCACAGCCCTTACTTTGTACACATTATACTCACCAGAGGTAGGACAGACTATGGTAGTTTTTTAAAAAGTCCCAGGAGAGTATAATATGGACCAACGGGCTAACTTACTTTCTGATTTTTTCCACTAATGTTATGTCTTTTTAGCCTGATGACCTCTCTTTTAAAATTGGATGAATGTCTAAGCTAAACAGTCTTCTATGCTTCTCATTCATTATTTCATTTTTGTTTTGTGTTCAGCATTTGGATCTTACAGTTTACTTGACCAAAAGCCATTTTGTTGACATAAGGGGCAAGGATCAGTGGAAAAAGACAGGACTCTTTTATGTCTATGCTTGTGCTTCATACTCTGTTTCCACACTGCTAAGTCACCTGTTATATTCACAGATGATGTAAACTTCTCACTCAGGATCATGTCCGGATGGTCATGCACCCCTAATTAGTTATCTGAAGGTTTCATTACGTTTTTAAGCAGTTCCATGAACTTGACATTCATTGATTCTCTACCTATATTGTTATTAAGTGCCGCCCAGTTGACTACCACTCATAGCTAACCAGTGATTAACAGAGCTGAACCTTGCCCTATCTTGTGCCATCCTCATCATCTCTGATATACTTGAGCCCATGGATAAACAGGTACTGTGTCAGTCTATCTCTTTGAGGATCTCCTGCTGCTTCCTTGAACTTTCACCTTTCCAAGCATGACGTCTTTGTCCAAGGATTGGCCCCTGAGAGAAAGTTTCACCATCCTTGCCTCCAAAGAGCATTCTGATTTCACTTTTTCCAAGACATATTTGTTCTTTCGGTAGTCCATAGGATATTCAGCACTCTTTTCCCACAATACAACTCAAAGGCATCGATTCTTCTGTCATCCTTACTCATTGTCTAACTTTCAAATGCATAGCAAGTAATTGAAAACATCATGATATGGATCAGGTTTAAAACTGACATCATTGCACTTTGGAGACATCCTTAACTATCGATTTTCCCAATGCAACACATCTTTTGATTTCTTAACTACTATTACCAAGAGTGTTGATTGTAGATCCAAGTAATATTAAATCATTGACCCCTTCCAATTGTTTCTCCATCTATCACAACACTACTGGTCCAGTGGCAAGGAGTTTTTTTTCCTTGATATTGAGATATAATCCATACTGAAAGCTGTAATCTTGGATCTCCTGCGGCAAGTGTTTCAAGTCCTTCTAAAGGTCAGTAAGCAACATCGTATCATCTGCATAGACACAGGTTATTGATGAGTTTTCCTCCAATTCTGATGCCACATCCTTCTTTATGTAGTCCACTTCTCTAATGATTTGCTCTGTGTACAGATAGATGGTGAAGAGATTGAGATTGTTAACAGCTTTAGTTTGCTTGGATACACAATCAATACTCTTGGCACCAGCAGCCAGGAAATTAAAAGATGTATTGTGATGAGAAAGTCTGCTGTTAGGAACCTCACCAAAGAACCGAAGAGCAATGATGTCAGTTTGGAGCCTAAGGTGCAACTGATACAGGTTAGGGGTTTTGCAATCACTTGCTATGCATCAGAGAGCTGGAAAATGGCTAAGGATGGTAAAAGGAGAATTGATGCTTTTGAGCTGTTTGTATTGGAGAAGAGTATTGAATATACCATGGACTGCTAAGCAAATGAACAGGTTTGTCCTGGAGAGGGTTAAACCAGGCTGCTCCTTGGAGGCAAGGATTCTGAAATGTCATCTGACATACTTTGGACTTTGTTGTAAAGAGGGACCAGTCCTTGGAGAGGAACATCATGCTTGGGAGGATGGAGGGACAGTGCAGGAGGGGAAGGCCCTCTATGAGGTGAATTGATTCAGTGACTGGGGTAATGAGGGTAGGTGTGTTAAAGATAGTGAGATTGGCACAAGACAGAGCAGGGTTTAGGGCTGTTATACATAGGGTCGCTATGAGTTGCAGGCGATTCAACGGCACACAAGAACAACAACAGAAGATTGAATAGGTATGGAGAAAGAATACAGTCCCGACATACACCTTTGTTGATTTTATGCCATGAAGTATTTCCTTGCTCTGTTCAGACAACAACCTCTTAGTCTAGGTACAGGTTTCACATGAACGTGATTAAATCTTTTGGAATTTTTCTTTCTTCGTAATGTTAGCTGTAATTTGTCATGAGCTACACTCCCAAATGCTTTTGCATTATCAATAAAGTTATGGTCCTCATCACAGTAGCCAGCCTGCCTCAAAATGGACCTATAGAATTACTGACCAACTTGTGCAATTTGTTGAAGACTCCAGGAAAATTTATTAAGTCATTAGTTGAAGAAAGTTGCTGAACTTTGTTCTTCATGAAAATTGATGACATAAAATGATGAGACAACAAGATATAATTTCAGTTTTCATAATTGAAATGACGATTAAAACAGTAAGGGTGCAACAAAAAAAATATTACTCAGGTTAGTATGTGTAAATCCAGACTTAAAATGATGATTATCTCTGAGAGGCGCATTAGTGATATAATCCCAAGAGAGTTGTGCTGCTAACCCAAAGGCTGTGCTTCTGTGGCAGCTCGTATCCAGCACTGGCTCTCAGGGAGAAACCTGGGAGCATGGTCAGTCCTCTCTCATTGCGACTTATACTTGGACACTCAGTGGAGGGTTACTGCAAGTCGTTACTGACTAAACGGCAATGGGCGAGTGAGTAGCTCTATTGCTGGGCTCTTCAGTTTGTGAAAATGCTTTCATACCTAGGAGTTCTGGCACAGTATGTTACCTATTGCACTGCGAACCTTTTGGAAAAGTAAGCAGTGTTAATTCTCCAGTTGTTTCGTGGAAAAAAGATGAGGCATCTCTACCCATAAAGATTTGCCCTTGTTGTTGTTAGGTGCTGTGAAGTCAACCTTGACTCACAGCGTCCAGGTATACAACAGATCAAAACCTTTCCCAGCCTGCACCTCCACACAGTCTCTGCATTCTTAGACTCATTTTTGTAGGCACTAAGTCAATCCATCTCATTGAGGACCTTCCTCTCCTTCATTGCTCTTCTGCTTTTCTGAGCATGGTATCATTTACTAAGGAATGGCCCCTCCTGAAAACAGTCCAGCTTAAGGGCAAGTGAGTTTGTGTTAACTGTTAAGGAACAACGAGGAGAAGGAAGATAGGAAGGACTGCTCAACTTCACAATTTTCACATGTGCAGATGAGGAACCTTGAAAAACATCATCAATGTAACAAAACTGTACAGACATAAATTGTCAAGTTTCTGTATAATTGCCCAGAATTTTTCCCCAGTAACAGCAAAATGAATTTTTTTACATTCTTTAAGCTATGCAACTATTAACACCTCCATTTTCTAAATTATTCCTTTCCCAGCAATATAAACTGATGACTCCAAAATCAAATCATGCCATATTGTTAATATACTAGTTGAGATCTCTCTTAGTTTTGAGAGTTTTTACACAGGAAAAATAAAGAGAAAGCTCTCTCAGTCATTTCCCATCACTGAATTTACAGACTGCTGGTATGTAGATTGTAGTCAATGTATCCATTCTGAAAAACAAAGCTTCTCTCTCTTGTGCTCAATTCCTAAGCTCTGCAAAAAAATATTCTGATCCTCTTGGAGGTGGGGCTGGGGAAGAGTTTGGAAATGCTCACTTAGTAACAAACTTAGTCCATTCTCCATCAACAGTCATGTTGACAGACAGGCAATATCTACTCACCATGATCTAATCTGCTCTCTTGTGTGCCCAGGCAATTACTGGCTACCAATACTCTTTAGAGCAGCACCTGCTGATTTTTATTGACATTTGACAGTAAAATTGGCATTGGGCTGGTTTGCTTGCTTTGGATAATTTAGAAAGGCATTTTATTTGAAAAAAAAAAGGATTTCATTAAGGATGAACTTTCCATTTGGGAAACCGGTCTCACAAACAAGTGCCTGTAGCAATTATATCAGCCTTGACTGATTTCCCGTGCTCACTTATGCTTTTACTCCCATCAGTGCATTCAGGGAGCTCTGGTGGCCTGGTGCTGAGAGCCTGTGCTTCAATCCTCAAGGCACGTAGTTTGACTCCACCAGCTGCTCTGCAGGAGAAGGACAGGCAATCTCCTCCTGGGCTATTAACTGCCTCTGAAAACACAGTAGAGGGTCAACTATGGTTCTGTTCCAACTTGATGGTACACAACGACAACAACATCACTACATTCAACACACACCACTATGGCCTGAGGTCCAGACCTACACAGCATATTCTAAGGATGGATTGTTCAGTGATATTCCATTATAACATTCAACAAGTGCTCACAAGCACCTAGAATGTGGCGGATGTGTTGTTGGCTGAGAAACACATAATAAAGTAAAACAGATCAAAATCCCTATGGAGAAGAGTCAATAAGCATGCTAAAGAAATGAGTAGAAATGACTGGAATGCTCCTTAGAGCTGAGAAAACAGAGACTTCATCTCACATACTTAGGGCCAGTCATTAGAGAAGGACCTCATGCTTGATAAAGCTGCAGGCCCGTGAGGCAAAGGAAGATCCTCAAGGAGTTGGATAGACATAGTGGCTACGTTCTGTTGTGCAAGGGTCACTAAGAGTTGGAAACAGCTTGACGGTATATAACACAGTATGCTGGAAGGCAAAGAAAGTGGAGGAAGATCATAGGGGGCCCGATGAGAGTGTGCTCTGAGAAGGAAAAGAGATCTCAACTGGTTACCAACAAAGTCACATGATCTGATTCAAGAGCCACAAGTTTGTACTTGTTTGGGAGAGGAACAGTTTAGAAAATGGAAGTGTGAACAGTCACACAGCTTGAAGAATGTAATTCATGCCACTGAATTGTACATGTAGGAATTGCTAAATCAGTGTATGTTTTGCTGTGCATATTCTCAACAGTGAAAAGAAAAATATTTTTAATGATTCCAAATTCTTAAATTAAAGCTTTACTCTAGTTACTGTGCTAGCAATAGACAGTGGGGGTGAAGAGTGGGTGGCAAAAGTGGAAGGAAGGAAGCTCCTCAGGAAGTGTCTATGCTGTTAGGAAGCATCTTTGCTGTTAGGAAGTGTCTATGTTGTCGTCAGGAGGCATCTATGCCATCAGGAGGTGTCTATGTTGTCAGGAAGCAGCCAGATCATCTAGGTGAGAAGTGAAGCAGCTTCAGCTGGCCTAGGAGAAATGGAGGTGTGGAGAAAGCTAAAGTAAAAAGAAATGTGTTGAGTAGCAATGCCATCTAGAGAAACAGTTGTCTCCGAATACGTGCCTTCTTCCTTCTTCTCATTCTCTCAGTATGGTCTATCTGCCACAGGGAGCCCTAGGTGAACACAGGTCACAGGATCTGAGGGTTAGAGTGCACATACCCCAGTGAATGTTTTTCCTCAGGCCACAGAACTCATGGATCCAGAAGGCATTATTTTTGAAGTTTAAAGCAGATAATAACAGTAATAATTTGGAGGTAATTTCAACTAGAAGGAGATTTTTTTTGTCTACAAATAGCAGTGAGCTTGGAGTTAAATTGTGCTTGCATAGAGACCTGACTCCACCCTCTGGCCAATCGCAGACCTTCTCTTCATGAGACTGAGGCAAAGGACTTTCCCTAGCCTGCTCCTAAGCAGAAAACACTGCTCCAGAGAACAAATGATACATTGACTCCAGCCTAATGAACTTATTTACATCCTGATGATCTTGTGTTGAAAATAAACCCTCACAAACAACAAACGTTGGCTAGGTTGTGGAGAAACTGGAACACTTATTCATTGTTGGTGGAAGTGTGAAATGGTACAACCACTATGGAAGATAGTATGGCACCTTCTCAAAAAGTTGCAAGTAAAAATACCATTTGACCCAGAAATTCCACTACTGGGAATATACCCTAGAGAAACCAGAACTGCCACCCAAGCAGATACATGCACACCCATGTTTATTGCTGCTTTGTTCACAATAGCAAAGAGTTGGAAACAACCCAAGTGCCCATCAAGCTCTGGTATATTCACACAATGTAATATTATGCTGCATTGAAAAACGAAGAACTCATGAAACATTATACAAAATGGGTGACCCTGCAAGACATTATGCTAAGTGAAATATCTCAGTCACCAAAGGACAAATACTGCATAATGTCACTGTTGTAAAGCAGGGCTGACATTGGAGTTGGAGGGAAACAAAGAGGGGATAAATAATGTACACTGTGGATAAATAATGTACACTGCATTGAAACAGATGAGGGAGAGAACTGTTTAGGAGGAATATATGATTAGGTATTATTGTCATGACAAGAGTCCAGAATGAAAACTGTGTAATGGGATGGACTGGGGCGGGAGGGATTTTATAACAAAGAAATAATTCTTTTTTTTCACTTTTCAAAGAGAATAATGAACTGGTAGAGGGGATGGGCAGGGAGGAAAGTGTGCAACAATGAATGAATAGAAATACAAAGTCTCTGTAAACTTTCATTAAAGTAATTTTTGTTATTTAGAAAAACAAATAAACCCTCTTTATTCTTACCCCAACTCTCTTCCCACCAAATCTCAGGTATGTTCTCTTTCATAATTATTCAAATGTATGATCTTCTACTGAACACCTAGAGCTGGTTAACTTTTTTTAATCTCTCAAGGTGACAACATCACCAGAGATCACTTCTTGAACATGTGATTTTTGGGCTTTCCAAGTCTCATTCCTTTGTAGAAAAGAAATGTTTGGGTTGCGCGAAAGAGGGACAATCTCCTCTTTTGCAACTAACTGCCTTGGAAAACCCATTGAAAGGTCAGCTGTGGGTTGCTTTTGACTTGATGGGACACAACAACAACAACTTATAGAACTTAAAAAACTTATATAGGAGTTCCAGTGCCTAGTGGCAAGAAGCTGCACTGCAATCCACCAGAGGCTCCCCTGGAGAAGGAGGGGCAATTTCCAAACAAACAAACAACTTATAGAAACGCTACTTTGATCACACATTTTCCCAATAATGCAAGTATTACCTTGATTTCCCACTACTAGTCTGTCAGTTTGTCATATTCTGATGGTTATCATGTTGCTATGATACTAGATTGTAGATTGGTCCAGGTAAGATGAAATAGTTGATAACTTCAGTAATGCCCATAGTCCCAGAAATCTGGCAGAAAGGTCTGGGCATTAGAATAGTTTTGAGGCTACTCGAAGGTGGAGATTTTTACTCGAGCCATACTCTGCATTTACTTGTAAGATCTAGAGGACACATCACCCTCTCCTGGGAAATCATCCTCTTGTGCCAGCAGCTTGCTGCAAATGTAAGACAAGAGGCTCTAAGCCACAAGAAGTAGATCCTGGAGCAGAAGTTCAAGGCAAAAGACTTTTCCTCAGAACTATCTGAGACAGAAAGACTTTCCTAATCCTAGTACCTGGCATTTGGACTTAGAGACTCCTACACTCAAGAGATACTGGCTGCAGCATAAGAAACTGGAAGCAGCTTGAAGCATTAGGAATCATGGAAGCCCAGAAGGCTTGGTATCTAGCCATCATATCAAGGGCTGGATAGGGGGAGAGAGGTGTTGGAGTCTTTGGGAGTGGAAGGGGAAGCTGGAGGAGCAGAGGAAGGAGTGGGTCAAGACGAATGTGCCAAGGGCCAGTAGCAACATGGATTCTATCTGTTGCTTCTATAATTGGGGAAATGTCTTTCATCTACTCCTTTTTGTAAAATGCTTGTCTGTCAGATACTATTCTAAATCTGAGCAGCCAAATTAAGACTAACTAGTAGGAAGGATTGGCATCCACTTCCAAAATAACATGCCTTCAAAAAACCTAAGAACAATAAACTAGTAGATATGGCAACTGAGGCAACTGAGGCTGAGCCCTCAAATACGGAAACACAAAGGAAGAGGAACAGTTATCAACAGACCCTAGTGATTAGAAGTGGGAATATGAGAAGCATGGATGTAGGAAAATTTGACATTGTTCAGAAAGAAATGGAACACATAAATATTGACATACTGGTGAAATGAGATGGACTGGCATGGGACATTTTTGAGTCTGAGGAACATAGGATCTATTGTTCTTGAGATGAAAAGGTGAGGAAAATTGGGGTTGCTTTCACTGTTAAAAATGTAATTTCCACACCACAACAAGATAAAGGTAAATAATCTAATTGAAAAATGGGCACAGGATATGAACAGACACTTCACCAAAGTTGGCCATTCAGATGGCCAACAAGCACATGAAGAAATGTTCAAAATTCCTAGCTCTAAGAGAGATGCAAATCAAAACAACTATAAGATATCATCTCACCCCAGTCAAAATAGCAAAATGTAACTGAACAGCAAGCAACAAATGCTGGCCAGGTTATGGAGAAGCTGGAACCCTTATTCACTGTTGGTGGGAGTGTAAAATGGTGCAACCACGGTGGAAGGCGGTATGAGGCTTTCTCAAAAAGTTGCAAACAGAGATACCATTTGACCCAGCAATTCCACTACTGGGAATATACCCCAAAGAGACCGTAACTGACATCCAAGCAGATATACGCACACCCATATTTATTGTGGCTTTTTTCACAATAGCGAGGAGTTGGAAACAACCCACGTGCCCATCAACAAATGAATGGATAGAGAAGCTGTGATATATTCACACAATGGAATACTACGCTGCATTGAAAACAAGGAACTCATGCAATATTATTCAGAATGGGTGACCCTGGAGGGCCTTATGCTGAGTGAAGTATCTCAGTCACAAAAGGACAAATACCACATGGTGCCACTGTTGTAAAACAGGACTGACATCGGGGTTGGGAGGAGACTGAGAAAGATGGATTCAATAATGTATACTGCATTGAAATAGATGAGGGGGGAAAATGTTTAAAAGGGATATGTGGTTAGGTATTTTTGTCATGACAGGAGTCCAGAACAAAGGCTGTGTAGTGGAGTAGATCTGGGGGAAAGGATTGCAAAACAACAAAAGAATTTTACTTTTCAAAGAGGGGAGTGTATGGGGGGGAAGGTGGGAAGGGAGAAAAGTGCAGCAATGAATCAATGAAAATCCAAAGTCTCTCTAAATTTTCAGTGAAATTAATATTTTTTTTTAAAAAAGTTATTTCTAGATCCATCTTGAAATACAATGTTGTGAGTGACAAAATATCCATACACATACAAGTAAGTCGGCTGAATACCTCTATCATTCAAATAAACGCATGAATAGTTAGAGCCTAAGAGGAGGAAACAGGATTCCTACCAACTTTTGCCATCAGAAATCGATCAAACATGCAATCATGATGAATTAATAATAATGAGTGACTGGAATGCAAAAGTTGGGAGCAGAGAAGAAGGATCAGTAGTTGGAAAACATGGACTTAGTGACAGAAATGAAGCTGGAGATACAGTGACAGAATTCTGTATAATCAATGATTTGTTCATTGCAAATACTTTTTATAAGAAACACAAATCAGGCTATACACATGAATGTCACTTGATAGTATGCATAGGAATCAGACCTATTACATCCGTAGAAAGAATCACTAGAGAAGCTCAATATCAGCTGTGAAAACTAGGCCAGGTGTTCATGGAACAGACCACCACTACTCATATCTAAGTTCAAACTAAAGTTAAAGAAAATTAAGTCAATGCCACAGAAATCAAAATTTGACCTTGAGACTAGTATATCTCACTTGAGGTTTGTGGGTTTCCCCCCCCACTTGAGTTTTGAAACACCTCAGGAAAAGGTTTGAGGCCTTGAACACCAGTGAACTGTGGGAGGATATCAAGAATATCATCCACGCAGGTAGCTCTGGTGGCCTAGTGGCAAGAAGCTGCACTGCAATCCCAGAGGTGGTGGTTGTTGTTGTTATGTGTCGTCGAGTCGTTTGCGACTCATGGTTGAAATCCACCAAATCATCTGCTGGAGTAGGAGGGGCAATCTCCTCCTGTACCAGTCAGATCTGATTTAACGGTACACACACACACACACACACACACACACACACTAATACAATAAAATTAAAAAATAATATAATCCACGAAAAATGCAAAAGATCAGAGGAGGAAGAAAAGACCAAAATGGATATCAGATGAGACTCTGAATACTGCACTAGAGCCCCGAGAAGCCAAAGCACCAGAAAGAAATCAAGAAATTAAGGAGCTGAACAGAAGATTTCAAAGGGCAGTGCTGGACCTGGAGTCAGAAAAACCAAAGGACTGAACTTGCTCAGAGTTTCTTAAGCTCAAGGAACTGAAGAAAAAATTCAAACCTTGAGTCGCAATACTTAAGGATTTGGACAGAATACTAAATGATCCAGGAAGCATTAAAAGAAGATGGAAGGAATATAGAGTCACTGTGCCAAAAGGAATTGGCTGACACAGAAGAATTTAATGAAACAATGTATGAACTAGAGCCTGTGGTGATGAAGGAGGAAGTTCAAGCTGCTTTGAAAGAATTGGCAAAAAACAAGTCCCCAGGAATTGATGGTATATCAGTTGACATATTCGAACAGACACTGCCCTGGACACGCTCACCAAGTTGTGCCAAGAAATCTAGAGGACAACCACTTGGCCAACTGACTGGAAGAGATCTATATTTGCTCCCATTCCAAAGAACAGTGACCTGAGAGAGTGCAGAAATTATTCAACAATATCATTAATATCACATGCAAACAAGATTCTGCTGAAAATGGTAAAAAAAATGACTGGAGCAGTACATCAACAGAGAACTGCCTAAAGTGCAGGTTGGGTTTGGAAGAGGCCGTAGTACTAGGGATATTATAGCTAATGTTAGATGGATCTTAGCTGAAAGCAGAGAGTACCAGAGGAATGTCTGTGTTTCATTGACTATGCAAAAATGTTTGACTGTGTGGATCACAAGTTGTGGCTGACACTAACAAGAATGAGAACACTTGATTGTGCTTATGCAAAACCTATACTTGGACCAGGAGGCAAGAGGCAGATCAGAGTAGGTTCAAAATTGGGAAGGGTGTACACCAGGGATGTGTCCTATCTCCATACCTTTTCAATCTATATGAAGAACAGATAATCTTGGAGGCTGGACTCTATGAAAAGGAGTGTGTCATCAGGATTGGAGCAAGGCTCATCAACAATATTATGCAGATGACAGAACCTTGCTTGCTGAAACTGAAAAAGACCTGAAGTGCTTGATGCAGAATGTCAAGGACCATATCCTTAAATATGGTTTGAAGCTCAGTATATGAAAAAAAAACCCCAAACACAAAGATTCTCACCACTGGGCTGGCCAATTGGAAGCATCATGATGGATGGTGAAGAGATTAAAATTGTTAACAGCTTCAGCTTGCTTGGTTTCACAATCAACACTCTTGGTACCAGCAGCCAGAAAATCAAAAGACAAATTGCCTTAGAAAAGTCTGCTGGCAGGGACCTTTCCATAGTACTAAAGAGCAATGAAGTCAGTCTGGGGACTAATGTGTGCCTGATCCAGGCCATAGTTTTCACAATTACTTGCTATGCATCAGAAAGCTGGACAATGACTAGGGATTATAGAAAGAGAATTGCTGCTTTTGAGCTGTGTTGCTGGAGAAGAGTATTGAATTTGTAGGAGAAGATGAACTCAGGCTGCTCTTTGGAGGCAAGGATTCTGAGGCTTCATCTCACATATTTTGCACATGTTGCCCAAAAAGGTCTTATGCTTGGAAAAGTGCAGGATCAGTGAAAGAGAAGAAGACCCTCAATGGATAGACTGACAGTGATTGTGGCAATCAGCTCAAGTGTGTTAGAGATCTTTTGTTCATAGGGTTTCTATGAGTCGTACTTGACTCAACAGCAACAAAAATAAGGGGCTAGAAGTTATGCCACCACTGTTTCAAACACTAGCTGGTTAACGATGGATGACAGATTTCAACAGAATTTCCAGATTAAGACAGACAAGGAAGAATGGTCTGGATCATATCAGAACATTGTCCAATTCACTTATTTTGACATAGCAGTAAGGATCACAGAAGGATATTATGTCTGGTGATGCAGTGAGCCAGCAAGGGTGAAAAAGACCCTCAATGATGCGGATTAGCACAGTAAGTCAGAAACTAGGAGTTGTTGACTTTGACTTTGCCTACCTCTGACCTATGTGTTCTCTGAGGGTTCTGTTTAAGTGATCTCCAAAATATGCTAGAGTTCATGAACATGAGGCAGGATGAGGAAATGTTCTGTTCTATTGTACATAAGATTGCTGTGACTTGGAGTCAATCTATTTGTCTATTTTTTTTAGAGGCTAAACTATATCATTTATTGTTCTTAAGTCCTGGAGCAAATTTCATCTACCACTGAGTTGTTTTACAGCTCGGAAGTCTGAATGCAAAGCAGAGGTGAAGTAAGGAACTGCTTATAAAGTTTTCCGTCAATTCTAACAATTAAGAAATAGTGAGTAGAACTGGGACCTCAGAAGGCTTTTAGGATCAAAATAGTAGGCTCTTGTGTCCAGGAGAAAACGAATATACTTACCAGTAATGTTAATGCTCACCCACAGCTCTTC
>NW_006400147.1:384644-391574 GCF_000299155.1 Elephantulus edwardii
CCAACCCCAAGGTCAGTCCTCTTTTACAACAGTGGCACCATGCAATATTTGTCCCTTTGTGACTGGGATATTTCGCTCAGCATAATGTTCATAATGGAGTCAACCATTTTGAATAATATTGCATGAGTTCCTTGTTTTTCAATGTAGCATAGTATTCCATTGTGTGAACATACCACAGCTTCTCTATCCATTCATTTGTTGATGGGCACTTAGGTTGTTTCCAATTCCTTGCCATTGTGAACAAAGCTGCAATAAACATGGGTGTGCATATATCTGCTTGGATGCCAGTCATGGTCTCTTCGGGTTATATTCCCAGTAGTGGAATTGCTGCGTCAAATGGTATCTCTATTTGCAACTTTTTGTGAAAGGGCCATACTGCTTTCCACAGGGGTTGCACCATTTTACACTCCCACCAACAGTGAATAAGGGTTCCACTTTCTCCACAACCTCGCCAGTATTTGTTGTTTGCTTTTCTGTTACATTTTGCTATTTTGACTCGCGTGAGATTAAATCTATTTGTCTTGATTTCATATCAATTCCCAGGTTTTGTTGTTGTTAAGTGCCATCTAGTCAAGTACGACTCATAGTGCCCCTATGGTCAACAGACCTGGACCTTGTCCTATCCTGTACCACCCACATCTTCTCTGACAAACTTAAGCCCATTGCTGCAGTCACTGTGTCAATTCATCTCATTGAGGGTCTTCCTTTCTAACACTGGTCCTCCATGCACCTTTCCAAGCATGATGTCCCTCTCCAAGGAATAGCATCTCCTAGCAACCTGCCAAAGTATGACAAATGAAGCTTTGCCATTTTTGTGTCTAAGGAACACTCTGGCTGCACCTTCTACAAGACATATTTGTTTGGTCTTTAGGTAGTCCATGGGATACTCAGTACTCTTCTCTAACACTACAGCTCAAAGCCGTCAATTCTTCTTCTCTCAGCTGTATTCATTGTCCAGTTCTCAGACGGAGTGCAAATGATTGAAAAGACCATTTCCAGAGCCTTTCACAATTATATGGAGTAATCAAATTGCCAAATTGGCTTCTACAGGCCATTCTGTCCTCTCTGCCTTTGGCCAAGAGCATAATGGAACAAAATCTTTTGCCAAAAATAACAGCACGTAATGCCTGGAAAGTCACAGAATATGTACTTGCATGGTTGGGAAAATGACTTAAGTTGCATAAAAGCAGAAGCAATTGATAGAGATGGAATGTAGTTACCTCCTACAAGGACATGACCAGTCACCAGAGGGATGGGAGTGCAGTTTGTACCTTTCTAGATGAGTTTAATTGGAAAAAATGAATGAAAATAAGAAAGCAGTCTTTTCCTTTCTTAGAATGCTGTATCTAAAAGAAACAGAAATGAAAAGGAAGAGAGATTAAATCTGAAGGTCAAGACTAATGCTAAGATTAAATGACTCTCATGATATTTGCTAGAGGATCACAAAAACATATCTCTTTTGTTTAAGAAAAGTGACATTTACAACAAGTATGGCAAAGTGATGTTGTTATTGTTATGAACCATCACGTCGGAATCAACTCATAGCTCACCCTCTAGCAGGTTTTCAGAGGTAGTAAATTGCAAGGTAGGAGAATGCCCATATGTCTCACTCAGAGCAGCTGGTGGATTCAAATCATGTACCTTTGAGTTGGCAGGGCAACTCCTTACCACTATACCACCATAGGTCCTTGTGGCAAACTGAGTAACCCTAAAAATGTGTGCATTTTCACATATGTAAGTAATTAATGTTGAACCGAATCTATGCCAGATTGGCATATGACTCTTTTACTTTTCACTATGATCTGTGAAATAGAAGTTTGTACTGCCACACATATTGCAGAAAATAGGGAGACAAGAAAGGAAAGAAAGAGAGAGAGAGAGAGAGAGAGAGAGAGAGAGAGAGAGAGAGAGAGAAATAGGGAGATTCAATTCCTCAACAGTATACAGCCAATAAAGGAGAGAAAAAAGATCTGAACCTAGCTTGACTCTTAACGTTCATGTGCTTATTCCCACAACATCACTCTTCAAGACAGATAAATTAAGTGTCCCCTAATGCCTCTCTTTCCAATCTGTCACTCTCAATAGTGCCCTGAATGTGTTTAGGGTCAAGCTCTCCCTCCATTTTTGAGAACATTTTTTAAAATTAATTTTAATGAACATTTACTGAGATTTTGGATTTCCATACATTCATTGTTGCATTTTTCTCTCTGCCCACCCCTCTCCCCAGTTTGCACTTGTCTTTGAAAAGTAAAAGAAAAATTATTTCACTGGTATAGAATCCTGCCTCTCCACTTCCGCCCCAAGAACACTTCACTACACAACCTTCATTCTGGACTGTTGTCATAACCATAATACCCAATAAAATATCGCTTTCAAACAGTTCTCTCCCTCATCTGTTTCAATGCAGTGTCCATAATTCATCCAATTTTTCTCAGTCTCTCCCCAAGTCCCATGTCACTCCCACTTTACAACAGTGGCATTATGCAGTATTTGTTCTTTTGTGACTGAGATATTTCACTCAGCATAATGTCCTCCAGGGTCACCCATTTTGAATAATATTGCATGAGTTCCTTGTTTTTCAATGCAATATTCCACTGTGTGAATATACCACAGCTTTTCTGCCCATTTGTTTGTGGATGGGCACTTAGATTGTTTCCAACTCCTAGCTATCATGAACAAAGCCACGATAAACATGGGTGTGTTTATAGAGAAGAAATTTTAAGGGTAATTAAAAAACACCCAATAATTCTTTTGTGGTTGGAAGGAGCAGCTGCATGAGACTTCAGAAACAATGGTGCAACCGGTGGTGCTAAGCGTCAGAGCGAGACCGTGCTTGAACAGTTTATCTCACATGACACATACTCATGAGTGTCCTCGAGCAGATTATTTCTTTATCCTTCCTGGAAAGAACTTGATGTTTCTTTCAGAGAGTCCCCTCCAACAGATGAGCACCAAGTGGACCAGTTTGCCTGCTTTTCTGATGCTGTGATTCCGTGACAGTGAGATCTTTGAAGAGCTTTTTCTAAGATTATATTGAGGCTTCCTTTGTGTCCCAGCTGCTGTCTCAGAGGATCAGAGTGGCTTTTTCCTTTGTTCTGTAAGAAGAAAAGCAAATGCCAAAAGCATAACTGGGAGTTAATAAACAGCATGAAAGAAGGATGCCTCTTTCTTCTTCATCATCTTATCTAGTTATTTCAAAGTCCACTTTCCCCCACCACACTCACCATTATCTCTCTTGTTTTTTAATTTTTATTTTATATTTGTTTGCTTACAAAGTTCGTATATATTGTTTCACATCACTATTATCTCTTTCTCAGACAACTGCAACAGCTTCTAAGTTCCTCTCCATTCCTATGCTTGTCCTCCCTACTGCCAGCCTCTATTCCACACAGCAACCAGAGGAGTATTCTAAAAATATGAATACGAACTTGTGATTCACACGGTCAGAAACCTTCAAGGTTTCCTATGGTTCTCAAAAAAACACCTTAATGAAATCCTTAATGAGAGCTTCAAGGCACTCTGTGGTATGGCCCCTACTTGCCTCTCTAACTTCATCTTGTCCCATACTCCCCACTTCATATACCCTGTGGTCATAGCGATTTGCTTTTCTTTTCCTTAAAAGTAGTCTCTTTGTAATGATATTCCCACTAAATCTTCTCTTAACAAGTCTGTGCTTTAATGCACTTTTATTGGGACTACAGAAGAAATAGGAGGTCTGATGGCCTAGTGGAGGAGAAGTTGTACAGCCAACTCATAGGCAGCTGGTTTGAATACATCAGCTACTCTGTGGGAGAAAGATGGGCAATATCATCCCATGAGATTTCCGGCCTCTGAAAATACACTGGAGGGTCAGCTGTGAGTCTGTGACTCTATGGCACACAACAACGACAACTACAGAAGAAGAAACGCAATTTCACTGTCAAAAAGTACCTAGCTCCAAACTGGGGCGAAGATCCTTCTGTATACATTCGTTAAACTTTGTGCACATTTTAATCATCACATTTAATGAATTATCTCTGTGGTTGTTATCTGATGGCTCAAGACCAAATCTTTCTTGTTCACTGCCATGCCTCTGGTAGCATGGTACTGACAAGTGGAAGGCCCAGGTACATTTTTTTTTCTGGAAGAAATGAGTGAGCCAGGACTCAATGTCATGAAAGACTTAGTTCAACCCTGTTGCTGCCACTTACTGACCTCCTCATAAATGGTCTCGGGGGCAGGTTTTTTAACTTCTGCGGACATTTCTGAAGCTTCATCTGACATACTTTGAACATGTTGTAAGAAGTGACCAGTCCTTGGAGAGGGACATCATGTTTGGGAGGGTGGAGGGACAGCACAACATGGGAAGACCCTCAATGAGATGAATTGATTCTGTTATTTGGGTGATGAGGGTAGGTGTGTCAGAGACAATAGGTTTGGCACAGAATAAAGCAGGGTTCAGAGCTGTTGTACATAGGATCACTATGAGTCCCAGGCAGCTCTACCAGGCACATAACAACAACAACAACAAAGTGAGGATGGTGACTGCTGTTTTGCCCCCAGGGAAGCTGAGAGCATTAAGTGATAATTGAAGCCAGAGGTAATCTGTCAGCTATAAAATATTGTGCAGATGGCATATACTATTATTTTCACAAACAGGGTTGATTACTGGGGAGGAGCGAGGAGGGATCAACAATGTCAACACCCTAAATCTTGGCATCCAGTCTTCATGGTTTCTAGGAAAATTCTGAATAGCCAGTGACCTGCTGATGCCTACAATATGACAGATTTGGGCCAAGATGAAGTGAGCTTGGTAAGGAGCTATGGACAGGGAGCCAGGCTTCTTTGTATCAAAGCAGACTCTCTGTTTAATTTCCCCACAAAGAAATGAGAAACAGTAAGTCTTGTGTTCAGGTTTTCCATCAGGGCAGGAACAATACCTAGACCAAGAACAGAACAAGTATGAACAGAGCAAGGGGGGGAAAGTATGGTTTAAAATAAGGAAAGGTGTGTGTCAGGGCTGTATCCTTTTTCTATATCTACTCAGTTTGTATGCATAACAAATAATTTGAGAATTTGGATTCCATGAAGAAGGATGTGACACCAGGATTGGGGGAAGATTCACGCAGATGATAGAACCTTGTTTGCTGAATGTGAGGAGGGCTTGAAACGCTTCCTGCATAGAATCAAAGACTTCAATATGGATTACACCCCAACATCAAGAAAACAAAATTCTCACCACCAGGTCATCTAGAAACTATGAAAGAGAAAATAAAGAAATCATTAATGACTTCATCTTGCTTGGGCCCATAATCAACACACTTGGCACCAACAGACAAGAAAGAAATCAAAAGATGTATTGCACTGGGAAGTATGTTATCAGGTACTTCTCAAAGGGCTGAAGAGCAAAGATAACAATTTGAAGACTAGGTGCACATTAAACCATAATTTTTTTTTTAAATTTAACATTATAGACTTCAAACATTAAAATTTTTGTTATGAGAATTGTTTCAACAGTCGACATTTTATATTCCCTTTGTAACCTACGCAAACTATGGAATGCTTCACAAATTGGCGCAGGGGCCATGCTATCTTCTCTGTATAGTTCCAATTTTAGTACAGTGCTGCCGAAGTGAGCGCAAGCCACAGTGTTTTCAATAACTCACTATGCATCTGAAAATTGGCCAATTAATAAGGATGACAGAAAAAGAATCAATGCCTTTGGTGTTGGGGAAGAGTGCTGAATATCCCATGGACTAGTAAAAGGACAAACAAATATGTCTTGGAAAAGATGCACCCCAGGAGCTCTTTGGAAACAAGGGTGAGTTAGGAAGTACCAGTCCTTAGAAAAGGACATTATGTTTGGAAAGGTGGAGGGTCAGCACCTGAGGGTAAGACCTTCGATATTATGCATTGATACAGTGACTGTAACACTTAGCTCAGGTGTATTAGAGATGGTAGGGATGGTGAAGGATAGAGCAGGGTTCAGATTCGTTGTCCATTGTCATTGTCGTGGTCAATTCAATGGCACTTAACAACAATTACCATAGTGATGTAGTGTTACATGTTGAACTGTTAACCAGAAGGTCAATAATTAGAATCCGTCAGTCACTCGGAGGGCAAAAGAGGAGGCACCCTGCTCCTATGAGGATTTGCAGAGCTTTGGAAATCAGATGGAGTGTTGCCATTGGTCAGAACCAACTTGAGGGCCATGGATTTGGTCTGTCTGTGAAGTCAGACATTTCTAAAATCCCCTCCTCCACCTTTCACTGCTGCCAGTGGCTGATATATTCTTTATGACAAGCCACCAACTTCATGACAATCAGAGCTGAGCAATGACTTTTCATAAGATTTCAGTGAAATAAACAGCTTAGGCAAAGGCTGAGGATGAGAAAATTAAGAATATAACTAATCTTACATTTTGGAGTCCCTCCTAGCAATCGTATTGGAGTTGTTACAGATCAGTTCAGAAAGACAGTCCTAGTTGTTAAGGGAAAAGTGGAAAAGAGATATTTGAATAAGAAATACCAGATTTTATTAATTTTTATTCTATCTTACAACAGTTTCAATACAAATCTAGACTGGGCCTTGCTAGATCATCTGCTCAAAATCTTAGAAGACTGTATTAAAATTATCAAACAGCCTGGGTGCTCATTTAAAATTTGGGGTCCTTTTCACACTCATACAGCTGTTCACCGAATTTATTTTCACGCAGCTGTAGAATTGCTGGATCTTTTCTTTTTTGGTCCAGCAAGAGAGAATAAGTCTCTGAACCCTTGACCCTCTTTCAAAAGATTCAATTGCAAAACAACTATGAGATATTATCTCACTCCAGTAAGACTAGAAAATTTAACAAAACAGCAAGGAACAAATGCTGGCAAGATTGTGGAGAGACTGGAACCCTTGTTCACTGTTGGTGGGAGTGTAAAATGGTGCAACCACTGTGGAAAG
>NW_006400147.1:402019-402851 GCF_000299155.1 Elephantulus edwardii
TCAACACCTTGCTTCTCCAGTACTTTATTTTTCTCTGATACACTTTTAATTTTACAAAACTCTCCAAGAACTCTGTAACAAACACTTTAATACTCTTGTAAGCAGAAGGGCCTTGACAGAAATACATGGCAAAGGAGTAAGCAAAGTTTAAGAAAGTCACGAAGAATATTGCTATACCACAAGGTGAAGGGGCAACTTTACCACCATAAAAGGGTGAAAGGAGAGAGCTGTTAGCAAAACCTGGCCAGAGAGAACTGTGTGGAAATAACCTACTGACAGGAGCCTTCATTTCCTCAGAGAGGGAACTGGGGGAACAATCTCCCAGACGTACCTTTCTGCCCAACCCTCCCATCTGCCCAATTCTCTGATGGATGGATCCAACAGGAAGCCAAGAAGCCAGAGGGCTGGGAAGCAACCCGTGTGTCCTTCCATCTGGAGTAACACATGTCAGTATTTTGCTATTTTTGCTTTTCATTTAAAAAAAATACCCACTGACAGATAATAATGAAAACCTCCCACATGAATTAAAACTCCACTTTATTGGCTTCACTGTTCCACTCTCCCCCTTAATCAGAGAACCAATTTTACCAACATAGATGGTTCCTTGTTTGCACATGTTTTTGTGTGCCGTCGAGTCACTTGCAACTCATAGTGACCCTATATGTACAACAGCTCTAAACCCTGCTCTATCCTGTGCCAGTCGCACTGCCTCTGACACTCCCATCCCGATTACCCCGGTCACTGAATCAATCCACCTCATAGAGGGTCTTCCCCTCTTGCGCCGTCCCTCCACCCTCCCAAGCATGATGTCCCTCTCCAAGGACCTGTCCCT
>NW_006400147.1:403109-410471 GCF_000299155.1 Elephantulus edwardii
AATGGAATACTACGCTGCATTGAAAAACGAGGAACTCATGAAATATTATTGAAAATGGGTGAGCCTGGAGGACATTATGCTGAGTGAAATATCTAGTCACAAAAGGACAAATACTGCATGGTGCCACTGTTGTAGAAAGTGACTGACATCAGAGTTGGGGTAAGACTGAGAAAAACTGGATAGATTATGTATACTGAATGGAAACAGTTGAGGGAGAGAACAGTTTAAAAGTGATATATGATAGCATATTATGATTATCACAAGAATCCAGAATTAAGGTTGCATAAGTGGAGTTCATTTTTTTTAGTTCATTTTATTGTATACCAACAAAGAAGTTTGTATTTTGCTTTTCAAAGAAAGGAGCTAACTGGGGGGAGGGGAGGTAAAGAAAAAAGTGCAACGATGAATAAATGAAAGTCCATCTCCCTTTTGATTAATTTACAGTCAACCAATGCAAGACTGCACATCAGCAAAATTGTCAGCCAAAAGTTTATTGTTCAAAATGGATTTCCTATGCATTGACTTTGACTTTGCCACATTGTTAAGCAGAAACAGGTAGGGTGTTTTTGTCTATGCACAAGGGAATGGGCTATTCTCACCATTCCACTAGCTTTAACTTTAGTGGATTCAAGTGGCAGAAACTTGAAATCTTACTACCAACAAGGAAGAGGAGGCAGGGAATTAAGTGTGTGTCCTTCTGGGCCAGAAATTCCTATATCAGCAGGACCAGGATCTATACAAGGGTAATAGTAGCCTCAATAGAGAATCAGATACCAACGTGAGACAGAGCTGACCTGGAACTGCTGCCCCAGGGATCCATAGCCTGAGGCCTTCACCCAAGCTTACTGGAGGACTGAAAGAATACATCATAGCTGGCAGCTCTAAGAGAACTTTGTAACACTGACCTAAGCCATGAGATTGAATGTCAATGGATTTGTGACCACACTTGAGAAGTTGTCTGGATCAAAGGATTATATCTTGCTGTCAGTCTGAATTCTAGTGTGTTGACTTCCCCATGACCACATAAGTTTCATAGTTCTGTGAAGTCTATAAGGTCATTGTGAGGGAAGAACGGGGTGAGTTCCCAGAGTAAGAGCAAAGGTACCCACGCATGGTATAAGGCATTATAGTCAGTGACCAGTGTGTGTATATGTGTCATTGCACACCACACACACACACACACACACACACACACACAGAGTTGCATTCACCAGTGCATAGCAACCAAATCTACCCTACACCCCGCCCCTGCTATTTTGTTCTGAGTAGGAATCAAACAGCTCTGCTCTTCCCAAGGTAGCAGCTGAGAGGTTTTGAATGTGTGTATTCCCAATAATCCAGCCTGTTTTATCAGGCTCCAGAAACTTTCTGGAGTAAAGACAGAGGCAACACACTTCTGGAGAGCCACGTTATTGGGAGAACTCTGGAGAGCAGCACACATCTAAAGCAATGTCCTCAACTGCCTTCTTGAAGTGTGCACAGCAGTTTGTTCTCTATTGAAATAAAAATGCTGTGGGCAGCAAAGCTGGTAATTACGTGGCATGTATGTAGGCCTGGTTTACAACGGCAATTGCTGGACCATTTTAAGTGAGTTCAAATCCTTGATTTAATGGTGTTTCACCAAAACAGTTACATGCTGCATGAACCAAGGACCAGCTTTGAGGAAGAAGCGGCTCTTTCTATTCAATGGAGCTTAAAGCAGCTCTCCCAAACCACACCACTTAGAAGAAGGCTGATTAGACTGCCAGCAGGCAGTGGTTACGAAGAATGCAGGTCACACACAGAGCGCTCAAGTTAAAGGCCCAGATGCAACAACATCTTACAAAACCTTCCTTGAAAATGGCTGATAAAAAGTACATGTTTTGAGCAAGTGCAGAAAGCAAAGAAGGGCTTAGTGATAAAACTCCCTGAAGGAGGAGAACTGTTTCAGCACAGGCTGTACTGCTGGTGTTCCAATAAGAACAAAAAGAGATACACAAAAGACAGCTCAGAATAGACAAGAACTCTAACCTTGGCCTTGGTTCTTAAAGACTGTTAAAAATTCTGACATAAAAGGAATTGGTATTAGAGTACCTCATGCATCTCACAGTTGATTTCTCTCTCCCCCTCCTCCTCTCTCTCTTCCTGTCCCTTTCCCCTCTCTCATTTCCATTGAATCAGAGCCAGCTCATAGCTGATAGGAGGTTGTAAACTGTATGAGGGGTGATTACCCATCTTTCTCCTAAGGAGCCGTTCTTTAGTGAATTTGACCTAGCAGAGAGGCTTGGCTTGTGGGTCAGAAGCCTAACTCCCTGAGGACTCTGCTACCAGAGTTTTCTAAAATCGATTTACACAAGTATACATGATGATGAGTAAACTGTGTGTAAGTCTTATCACAGAGCATGGGTGCACGACCAGCAAATTCTGTGGCTTTTTGTTGTTAGGTGTTGTTGAATCAAGTACAACTCATAACAAACCGATACATAGCAAATCTGTACCCTGTCTTATCCCGTGTCATCCTCATAATCACTGAAATGCTTGAGCCCATTGCTACAGTCACTGTGTCAAACCATCTGGTTGAGGATCTTTGTTCTCTTTAACTATCCCTCCACCTTCCCAGGCAGAAAGTCCTTCTCCAAGAAATAACTTCTCTTTAGCAACATACCTGAAGTATGTGACACAGCTTTATCATCTTTGTCTCCAAGGAACACTCTGGCTGTACCATCTCCCAAACATATCCATTTGTTCTTTTGGCAGTCCGTGGGATATTCAGTACTCTTCTCTAACACCACAGTTCAAAGGTATTGATTCTTCTGTCATCTTTACTCATTGTACATTTTTCAGATGCATAAAAGTGATTGAAAAGACCATGGCCTGAATCAGGCACACCTCAGTCCTCAAACTGACCTCAGTGCTCCTCCATAATTTGGAGAGGCCCCTGACTGCAGATTATCCCAGTGCAATGCATCTCCTGATCGCTGGTGCCAAGAGTATTGATTGCGGATCCAAGTAAGATGAAGTCTTTGACAGTTTCAATCTTTCCATCACCTGTTGTGATGTTGCCTATTGGTCCAAAGGTGAGAATCTTTGTTTTTCTTAACTTTGAGATGCAATCCACATTGAAAGCTTTAATCTTCTGCAGCAAGTACTTCAAGTCCTCTTCATTTTCTGAAAGCAAGGTTGTGTCAGCTGCATAGTTAATGTTATTGATGAGACTTCCTCCAGTACTGATGCCACATTCCTCCTCATAGAGTCCAGCTTCTCAAATTATTTGCTCAGCATACAGATTGAATAGGTCTGGATAAAGGATACAACTCTGATACACACCTTTCTTAATTTTAAACCATGTAGTGTTCCCTTGCTCTTGTCCCAGATAAAGGTTTCCCATGAGCCTATAGGTTCCTGTGACTTAGTGAAAAGGAATTTCATGGCCAATGCAAAAGTATACTGTTCAAACCCACCAGCTGCTCCACAGGAGAAAAATGAGCAGTCTCCTCCTGTGTTATTTACTGCCTCTGAAAACCCTCAGGAAGGTCAGCTATGGGTGAGTTCTAACTCAACAGTACACAACAACAACAACAACAACAACAACAAAAAGATATAGTTCAAGGGAGAGCTGGTGACCTAGTCATAAGGAGTTGCACTGCCAACCCAAAGGCACACAGTTTGAAACTACCTGTGGTAGAAAAAGGGGCAATCTGCTTTCATGCTATTCACAGCCTCTAAAAACCAGCGCGAGGGTTGGCTATGGGCCAGTTTCACCTAGACATACCAGAAACAACAACATACAGTTCAAAATTAAAAGCTCTATTCTCTCGAAAGCATTTATGTTAATTATGCAAATCTAGACCAGGTATTCTCTGCTGATGACTATGGTCACTACTCCAAGGTTAAAGTAGACCACATTACACACATAAATACTCCTTAGGCTTATGTCCTCAAAAATCTTGGTTTCAAAGTGGTACATTTATATCTTCATGCTAAAAAAAAAGACATTCACAAAGGGCTTGGGGGGCGGAATATATGACCTGGTTGTTGTTAGAGTTCTACTATATTTGAAATGTCTTGGAGACAGGAGGCCAAAGCCTAATCACCTTTGTAGCATGGTATAAATTCATAGGATGTCCTCAAAAATTTACTGAATGGAGAAGAGATTAATTATAGTCACTGTTTAACATAATCACTGTAATTACAATCTGCTTTTTCTCCCACTAGAATGTGAGTTATTAAAACTGTGCTATATACTACAATCACCTTTAGACTTATGTGTTATTGATGTGTACCATCAAGTTGGAAATGACCCATAGCTGACCCTCTGGTGGGTTTTCAGAGGCAGTTAATTGAACAGGAAGAAACTGATCAATATTCTTCTGCTGAGCTGTTGGGACTTGAACCAAGTGCCTTGGAGAGTGTAACACAGCTTCTCAGCACTAGGCCATCAGAGCTCCCATGTAGTCTTTTACATTATTTAAATGTAATTAAAAGGAAAACAAGTCAGACCTTTTCATCAAGCTATGCACATTCTAATTTCTTATTATCTACAAGGCTGTTGTTAGGTGCCATCAAGTCGACTACAACTCATAGTAACCAGAGAACAGATCTGAACATTCCCCTGTTGTCCCCCACCCTCATTATCTCTGATATGCTCAGGTTCATTGTTACAGTCACAGTGTCAATCCATCGTGTTGAGGGTCTTCCTTTCTCTCCCTGACCCTCTACCTTTCCCAGCATAATGTCTCTTTCCAAGGCTTGGCCCCTCCTGACAACATGCCCGAAGGATATGAGACAGAATTTCACCATCCTTGCCTTTAAGGAGCATCCTTATGACACTTCTTTCAAGATAGACTTGTTTATTCTTTTGGTAGTCGACGGGATGGATATTCAGTACTCTCCTCCAACATCACAAATCAAAGACATTTCTTTTTCTGCCATCCTTATTTATTATCCAACTTTCAGATGCATAGAAATCAATTGACAATATTATGGCTTGAACCTGGTATATTTTGGCCTTTACACTAACATTACTGCTCTTTAATACATTGGGGAGCTGAGACACAACTGAAGAAAAGCACCATAGACCTGCTTCCATTGAGATCAGAGCCAAAAAGTCCATGGAGCACAGTTCTCCTCTAGCACATAGGGTTCCATGACCTGGACATGACTTGGCCATCACTAACAACAGAACACCTTCTTCAACCTGTTTTTTTTTCTATTTAATTCTACTCAAATTTAAAATCTCACAAATTTAATCCACATAATGAGATGACGTATTCTGATTTGGTGACACAATTGCTTGGGGTATGAGTCCAAAAGGTTGCTACTTCTCTAAAATGTTAGGTTGAATATTTTAATTTTGTTGAAGCATGTAGACCGCTACATCATTTCTTTTGAAAAAACACGTATGTAATCCTCAAGTTTTTATAATTTCTTTTTATCTTTTCACTAACTCAAAGATTAAAGTATTTCCATAGAATTGAATATTTAATTCCTTGGTTAGTCATAGAACAATGTCTTGAATAAAATTAGATTTGGAAGAACTGAAGAAAAGACCCAAAACATTGGGGAGGTCCTTGATGGCAGATTTCTTGAATGTTACATGTCTTTTCATTTCTTGACTACAATTACTCTGGATAGTTGGTTGTGGATCCAAGTAATTCCATGCTATCTGAAGACCTTGTGAATAACACGTGACTAGTTGTTGTTGCTGTTATGTACTATCAAGTCAAAATTCACTCATAACAGACCTTCCAGTGGGTTTTCAGAGGCATTAAATTGCATGAGATGAGATTGCCCCTCTTTCTCCATTGGACCAGCATGTGAATTCGAATCATAAGCCTTTGGGTTGGCAGTGTAATTCCTTACCACTGAGCTATCAGATTGGTTACCAAATAGAAAATCCTTTCATTTAAGAAATATCTAGAAGGTAAAGATATCATCAGTATGCCTCCTACGCTCTGTAACAGGGTCACATGACTGTGTTCAAGAATTTCTCTGGTGGGGACCTGAAAAGATGGGGTAATGGTGGGCATAGTAGAATGGTGATTAATTTTATAATACATAATGTATGGGAATGATTGTATGAAACATAATCTTAATGAAGGGAAGTGTGAAGAAAAAATCTGCATAGTAGAAAAAAAAGAGTTAGTCAGTGAGAACTAACTCAGTCTCATAAGGACAAGTACTGCATAAGACCATTGATTAAAGGAGGGGGGGAAGGAATGGGAGCAGAAGGGTGAGGATGGGTAGTGAGGAATCACAGGTCACACAACTTGGTGGGTGGAAGGAGGGGGTAAAAGAAATGGGAAAGATCTGGAGGAGACCTGAAAAACACAGGGTAATGTTGGGCATAGTCTAATAGTGATTAATTTTAGAAAACACAGTGTAAGGGATTGTATGAAACATATAATGTCAATGAAGTAAAGTTTCACACACACACACACACACACACACACACAATGTACATGAACGAAACATAGTGTAGATGAATAAGTCTGTCAGATTACTATTAGATATATTTAAAAATTGAGACAGACTAGGAATAAGGATTGGCCATCCACTTCTGAAATTACAGGCCTTCGAAAACCCCATGTACAAAAGAGCACACTTAGATTATCATTTGGACTAACAGACATGGCAATTGAAACTGAGATCTTACAAATGGAAACACGGAGAAAGAGAAACAGCTGTAAGGAGACACTAGTGATTGGAACGTAGAATGTGAGAAGCAAGAATGTAGGAAAATTGGACATTGTTAAGAAAGAAATGGAACGCATAAGTATTGACATACTAGGTATTGGTGAATGAGATGGCTTGGCATGGGACATTTTGAATCAGATGATTATATGATTTACTATGCTGGGGATGAAAAGGTGAGAAAAAATGATGTTAGTTGCATAATTAAAAAAATCATTTCTAGATCTATCCTGAAATACAATGTGGTGAGCGACAATATAATATCCATATGCATACAAGGAAGTCCAGTGAATGCCACTATCATTCATATATATGCACTAACAACTAGAGCCAAAGAAGAGGAAATAGAAGATTTTTACCAACTTTTGCAGTCAGAAATTGATCAAACATGCAATCAAGATGCATTAATAATAATGGGCAACTGGAATGCAAAAGTTGGGAACAGGGAAGAAGGATAAGTAGCCAGAAAACATGGGCTCAGTGAGAGAAATGAGGCTGGAGATAGAATGATAGAGTTCTGCACATTCAATGATTTATTCATTGCAAATACCTTTTATAAGAAACATAAATGTAGGCTATCCACATGGATTTCACCTGATGGTATGCATAGGAATCAAATAGATTACATTTGTGGAAAGATTCGCTGGAGAAGTTCAATATCAGCAGTGAAAACCAGGCCGGGTGCTGATT
>NW_006400147.1:415521-424299 GCF_000299155.1 Elephantulus edwardii
TATATACAGGCATCCTGGTCACACGGGACTTAACCATTGCTCTGCTAACTGAAAGGTCAGTGGTTTGAATCCACCATCAACTCCATAGGAGAAAGACATAGCACTTTCCTCCATGGAGATTTCCATCCTTGGAAATGATGGAGCTGTTTTCCTCTGCCCTACAAGCTTGCTATGAGCCAGAATGGATTCTCTGATAGTGAGTTTGGGTTTAGATGCAGAGCACAGTTTTGGCTTTTAAGATCTTAAAATAAATGTTGTCATGTGGTACATATAGTTCTACACTTACTTTGTACTTAAGTGGTGTAGTGGAAATGTAAATATGCTAGGAAAATGTGCAGAAAGCTCTGGTGGCCTCGTAGTAAGAAGCTGCACTGCCAAGTTGAAGGTATGATGTTCAAATCTACCAGCTGCTGAGGGAGAAAGAGGGACAGTCTCCCCTCAAGTGATTTACTGTATCTGAAAACTTGCTGTAGAGTCATAAGGGTAGGTTCCAACCTGATGGTACATACAACAACAATAACAGGGAGATGTGTTGCTAATCTAGAGATGACAACTCTAGCAATGAGAATCTGCCAGTGGTTCGGCAGAGAAAGGAGGCCACAGGATAAAGATGGGCAATTTCTTCCCCTGATATTTACAGCCCTGGAAAACGTGCTGAAGGGTCAGCTATGAGAGAGTTCTAGTTCCATGGCAAACAGTTTGAGTTTAATACTTCATCACTTTTAACTGCTGGATTCCCATCCTATTTATTCCTTCTCTTGCTGATGGACATGCTGTGTCCAGTATAGTCTCTTTCCATAAAGACATTCAGAGTCAGGAACTTGATGGAAGGTCATCCTGACTTGGAACTCACCCTCTGGCAGTGGGTTTGAGTTTGGGACTTTTTCTCTACTATGTGGTTTGCAATCTAAAATTGTTCTCACTGGCTCAGAAAAATATTTTATAAATAGCTGGACTGAGAATCTAACAGAAATGAACATCCTCAAGGGAAAGGCATAAACCAACCTCAGCCAGGGGAACAGCTACATCAAATTAGGACCTGACATCTGTCCTCTGTCCCCTTGGTCCTGGGCTCCAAGTGCATTGTATCACAAAGAAGCATCACTGTTCTGTTTCCAGCACTGACTGTTCTGACTTGACAACACACAGCATAATGAATTGATGCTGTCAGAAAGATAGAGACGTGCAGCATTTTAAGCCACTCAGATATGTGAACTAAATCCCTCATCTCTCCTCTTCCAGGAACAATTGCCTTGGGATAGGGCTATTTCTGAAAACATAAGATCTGGTGACAAATTTTACCCAAACTGCAGGGTTCTAACCTATTTTTTTAAAAATAGTTTACAGGCAGCAAAATAATTCACATGTTCATGCACGTACTTCTGTGTGAGGAGAGGTGAGGGAAATTGTACTCACTTATTTGTTCGTATTCAGTCTGTATGCTGAGCAAATAATTCGAGAAACTAGACTATATGAAGAAGATTGTGGCATTGGATTGGAAGAAAAGCCATCAACAATCTGCTGTATGCAAATGACAAAACCTTGCTTGAAGAAAACGAAGAAGATCTGAAGTGTGTACTGAAGAATAAAAAAAAATTAGATCTCTTTGAGATCATTTCGCTGTTTTAGAGAATGTCAATGTTATTTCTACAACTTCCTTCTCTTTCTTTTCATCAATGATACCAGAAAGCCACTTTTCAACTCACAAGAAGAATGAAAATCTTGGTAAAACCACTGACACTTTAAAAAAATTAATTATAGCCTTCAGTATACATTACACCTCAACATCAAGAAAGCAAACCTTGTCACTACTGAACCAATAGTGAACAACATGATAGATGGAGTAAAGATTGAAGTTCACAAGGGTTTCATTTTACTCAGATCCACAATCAATACTGTAACAGCAGCAGCCAAGAAAGCAAATGATATATTGCATATGGAAAATCTACTATTAAGGACCTCTTTAAAGAGCAAGAATGTCAAAACCTTAGTGCACCTGACCCACTCCATTGTATTTCCAATGACTGCATAAGCAGGTGAAAACTGGATGGTGAATAAGGAAAACAGAAAATAAATCCATGCCTTTAAATAGAATGTTGTCAAAGAGTATTCAATATTAGATGTGCAAAGTAATTCTTCCTCTAGAATTTTATTGCTCTGGCTCCCTGAGACATCCCTGCTCTGAGCCCTTGTGTTCAAATCCACTCCAAATTGCTAATGGTGCTGAAGAATATTGAGAAGACCCTGGGCAGCTAAACGTACACACAAGTATCTCTTAGACGAAGTGTAGCCAGGATGCTTAGAAATAAGGCTGGTGAGTGAGACTGATCTTACCTCCTTTGGACAGGGCCATCCTGTTTGGCAAAGTAGAGGCTCAATGAAGAAAAGAAGAGATGGGTTAATTATGAGATGGGTTGGCACCAGAAGCTGTAACAATAATCTCAAACACAGCAACACTTCTGAGAGTGACTCAGTACTGGGCAGTATTTCATTCTGTTGCCCATAGGATTGCTATAAATTGACTCAGTAACACCAACAGCAACAATGACTCACAGTCTGAAGTCCTATTATTGATATAGATTAAGACCTATTACATTTTATTTCTGGTGTGATGTTGGAATTGACAGAGAGCATACTGAGAATCAATTAGTACCAAAAGCCCTGTCGTCCATCATTTTCCTTGTGATTCACGGGGTCACCATGAACCGGGGTCAACACTGTGGCACCGAGTTTGGGATATTTTTTGTCTTCAGCAGGTTAAGTAAATGGAACTGCTCTGCTGTTCCTGTGCTGGTGAAGAAGGTGGTGATTGATATATACTCAGCTCATTGCCATAGATTGGAACTGACTCATTGCCAAACCTCCAGCAGGTTTTGGGGGCTGTAAATTGCATGAGAGCATATTTTCTATCTTTCTCCCTTAGAACTGCTGGTGGATTTGAAATATCAGTGAGGTGTGGCCTTTGGAAGAGCAGATCAACTCCCTATGGACTGTGTCACTAGAACTCCCTGTTGTTGGTGTAGCTGTTGTTATTCTGTTTGGGTTTTTTTTTTTTAATTAAAAAAAAAGAAAGAAAGCAAACTCAACACAATAACCAAACACCCACAAGAATTGCATTTGGCATATTTAACTGGCCTAATGGCATGAAGCAGCACTGCAATCCTGAAGCCACAAGGTTTGAGGCCACTAGCTGGTCTGTGGGAGTAAGATGGGCAATCTCCTCCGTGCAATTAACCGCCTCTGAAAACCCACCGGAGGGTCAGCTATGGGTAGGTTCCAACTCTACGATACATAACAGCAACAAAATCCATTGCCAAAACCCCCAAACATCTGTTTTAGAAGTGTAGCCAGAATGTTACCAGAGGCAAGGACGGTAAGACTTTGTCTTAAATACTTCAGTTTGTTGTTAGAGCACCTTGTCCCTGGAGGACATCGTGCTTGGAAATAAAGAGGGTTGGCTGAGGAGAGGAAGACCCTCAATGGGATGAACTGACCTGGCGGCTCTTGAGGAAAATGGAAGTTGTGAGGAAAGCACAGGACCGAACAAAATTTTGATCTGTTGGATGTGGGGTCACTATGAATCAGCATTAACTCAATGGCACCTATCAATGTTTGTTAACGCATTCAAAGCTTCTTGTATTTCTACTGTGAGATCCAACCACTAGACAAAACCTGGGCACACTTCAGTGAATCAGACGTAATACTCATTTCTAAAGAATTTCTTCTGGGTCAGTGTCGTCAGAGCTATCAACACTGTCCCTGAAGATGAAGATAGATCCCTAGCTGACTTCAGGGATGTAGTCCTTTTCCTGCTCATTCCTGGCACCACAGATGCCCTGGATATGTCAGTCAATGTCCAGGAGGAGGCCACCTGCGCCATCTGCTGCGACCCGGTGATGACTGACTGTGACCACAGCTTGTGCCGTGGGTCCATGAGCCGCTGCTGGGACCAACCTGAGGTCCCTCATGCATGCCTGGAGTGCTGGATCTGTCCCCACAAAGGAACTTTGGCAAATGGAAAGATGCACTGCTGTTCCAGACCCAAGCAGAGGAGCCCTGTGCCTTGTGGGGCGCCGGACGGAGGTGAGTGACTAGTCTGCTGAGACCCTGCGGAAAACGGGGCAGCCAGCAGGGCTTCTGTCACAGAAGAGGCCCTATCTCAGCACATAGGAGTGTCTGTGCAGTGAACCTTCGCTGCTGAAACTTCTACCCTTGAGACCATGTAGATAGGATTTGTATATCAGATGGCATCTCTGCTCTCAGAACTCTGTTCATATCTTGAAACACAGGAACCATTTCAGTCAGATGTTGTCATTGTTAGATGCCCGTTGAGTCAGTTCCTGTTGGGGAGTGTTGGGAAGGAGGAGGAGGTCCTTGGCCTGGGCAAATCACCTAGCTCTGGATAAGTGCAAGCCTATCTGGCTCATATCAGCCCTTAATATGGGATAGTGTAAGCTCTCCTGGGTGTGGCTGTGCTGGCTGAGAAAGCTTGCCTCCCAGGAAGATGGCTGCCACATCCATTGAGCTGGGAGTGGTCTGCACTGGGCTAAGGTTCTCATGTCCAATCAGCATACCATCCACATAAAATCCACATCTACAAATCCACCCCACCCTGTCTTCCTGTTTACTCACCTGTAAGTGCACTGTAACCCCCAATTAAGTTGAATGGGTTTTCTGCAGCACTCCCAGAGTGGTGGGTCTCTGTCACACTTAGTGCCATCAGGTTGTCGCTGCTCCCCTCCAACAAACAGCGACAAGTTCCAGCTCACAATGTGTACAATAGAACAAAACAATGCTCCATCTTCTGTCATCTTCACAACCATTACACAACCTGTGTCTGAGCTCATTGTTACAGCCACTATGTTGATCCGTTTCAGGAGAGTCTTCTTTTTCTCTGACCTCTAATGTACCAAGCATGTTTTTCTCCATGACTTGTCCCTTCTGATAACATATGAGGCAAAATTTGGCCATCCTTGCTACCAAGCATGTCTTTTTCCAGGGCTGGTCCCTTCTGATAGCATATCACAAGTATATGAAATGTAGTTTGGCCATCTTCTAAGGAGGACTCTGGCTATATTAATTCCAAGACAGAGTTGTTGTTTCTTCTGGCAGTTCAAGATTCTTCACCAATAGCATAATTCAAATGGATCACACCTTCAGTCTTCTTTTATTTAGTATCCAACTTTCACGTACAAATAAAAAACCATGGCTTGGGTCAAGCACATTTTAGTCTTCAAAGTGACATTTTCTTTTAAACATATTTTTACAATTTTTTTTCATTGATGAACATTTTTTCCTCCCTTCCTTCTCTCCCTCAGCCCACCCTGCAATGTACCTCTTGTTTAAGATTATTGTCATACATATAATGCCTAATCATTTATTCCTTTCAGATTGTTCTCCCTGCATCTATTCTAATGCAGTGTTAATCATCTTATTCACTTCCCCCCATTCTCTTCCCAACCCCCTCTATGTCTGCTCTATTGTATTACAATGTTGTTATGCAGTATTTGTTCTTTAGTGACTGAGCTATGTCACTCAGCATAATGTCCTCCACATTCCCCCCTGTTGTATAATGTTTTGCAAGTTAATTTTTAAATGGTGCATAATATTCCATTGTATGAATTACCATAGTTTTCCTACCCATTCATTTGTTGGTGAACATGTGTGTTGCTTTTACCTCTTTACTATTGTGAATAATGCAGCAATACACAGAGGTGTGTATATCTGTTTGAGTAATGGCTCTGGTTTCTTTGGAAGCAAGAGTGGCATCCACTTCCTAAACAACATGCTTCTGGAAACTCTATGAACTTTGATAAATGAGGATTGTTGTAAAAAGGCTTCAGGTCTTTTGTTCATGGGGTTGTTATGAGTCATGTTTGACTCAATGACACTCAACAACAGCAACAAGAATGTCTTCCCAGTAGGGGAATTCCTGGGTCAAATGGTATTTCTGTTTTCAACTTTGTGAGAAAGCACCAAACCGCCTTCCATAGTGGTTGTATATTCCCACCAGCAGTGAATGAGTTCCCATTTCTCCACAGCCTCACCAATATTAGTTGTTTGCTGCCATATTGAACTTTGCTATTATTTCTGGTCTTTTAAACATTTTAAAGAGACCTTTTGTAACGTATTTCCCTATTGCAAGTCATCATTTGATTTATGAGAGCTGCTTCCATGGGTGTTTATTATGGATCCAAGTAAAACTTGAAAACTTCAATCTTTACTCTGTCTATCATGATGCTGCTTAGTGGACCAGTTATAAGGACTTTTGAAGTTTTGTATGTTGACGTATAATACATATTGAAGGATATATAGATATTTATCTTCTTCAGTGAGGGCTTCAATTTTCTTCACTTTCAGCAAGCAAGGTTGTATCATCTGAATATTGTAGGTTATTAAGTAGTTTTTCTCATATCCTGATTATGAATTCTTCCTTATATAGTTCAACTTCTTGAATTATTTGTTCAATATACAGATTAAATAGGTATAGTGAAAGGATAAAACCCTGACATACACCTTTACTGATTTTAAATTATACAATATCAAATAATTGCTTCTTGGTCTATGAGCAAGTTTTGCATGAATACAATTAAATACTCTGGAATTCTCATTCTTTATAATGTTATCCATAATTTGTTATAATCTACACAGCTGAATGCATAGTCAGTAAAGCACAGATGGATGGAGAAACTTGACAGGAAAGTTGACACTGAGTTTTCTTGAAAGTGTGAGTGAGAATTAGCTGAGTCAGTTTCCTAAAGTCGTCAGAAAAACCACCACAAATAATCACTTGGTATGTTTTGTTGCATGTAATTTCAATTAAAAAAAAAGATGACTACACAATCAAAAAAAAGAAACTGACTCTTGAGATATGTTACTATATTTGAAGAGCTGAAAGATATATTGGGTTAAATAAGTCAATCACAAAAAACAAAAGGACACATACTGTATGACTTAAATCTGGTTGTGTTATGACAGAAATGTGAGATTCTAAACACTCAGCCAATTTCAGAGATCAGCAAAGTTCTTTATTAAACATGTGGTTCAAGAATGTCAGCTAATGCCAAATCATTCTAACCCTGAGGAGAAGCGAAGACTGGGTTTATGTACAGACATTTGGCCTAAGGGTTACACAAAGCTCATTGTGATTAGCAGTTGAGATTTCTTCGCATTTGGGAGTCGTTATTGTTTCTGACATCTGATGAGCATTCACGTCATGGGCCATGTACAAGATGTAGTCAGGGAGTGGTAACTGAGCTGGGTCAGTTTGTACTAGAACATAAAGCTTAGCAAAACATGCTATTTCCAAAAGCACTGAGGCATATATTTCTTAAAATGGTTGTCAGAACAAGATGGTTTCCCTAATGTTAACATACAAAATATCTTCTCTAATGTTTAACATATAAGCTGCTAAGAAGGTTCAGTTAGTTGGAAAATATGGACTTGGTGACAGAAATGAGGCTGGAGATAGAATGATAGGATTTTGCAAAATCAATAATTTATTCATTGCAAATATGTTTTATAAGAAACATAAACACAGGCTATACACATGGATTTCACCTGATGGTATGCATAGGAATAAGATCAATTACTTCTGTGGAAAGAACCACTGGATCAGCTCTATTTCAACTGTGATCACTAGGCCAGGTGCTGATTTCAGAACAGACCACCAGCTAATCAAGTTCAACCTGAAACTAAAGAAAAGTAAATAAAATCCATGGGAATCAAAATATGACCCTGAGTCTACCCCTCATGAATTTCAAAACCATCTCAGGAACAAGTTTAAGGCATTGAACAATAATGGGCAAAGACCAGATGATCTGTGGAAGGATATCAAGAATATCATCTGGAAAGAATGCAGGGAGTCATTACAAAGACCGAGGAGGAAGAAAAGACCAAGATGAATGTCAGAAGAGACTCTAAATATTGCACTAGAGTGCCAAGAAACCAAAGCAAAGAGAAGAAATCAAGATATTAAGGAGCTGAACAGAAGGTTTCAAAGGGCAGTGGGGGAAGACAATATAAAGTATTATAATGAAATGTGCAAAGAGCAGGAGTCCAAAAATCAAAGGGGTTGAACTCATTCAGCATTTCTTAAGCTCAAGTAACTGAAGAAAAAAAATTCAAGCCTCAAGTTACAATACTTAAGGATGCTTTGGGCAGAATATTAAATGCTCGAAACATTAAAGGAACATGGAAAGAATATACATAGTCATTGTTCCAAAAGGAATTGTAGGACAGAAGAATTTAATGAAACAATGTATGAGCAAGAGCCTGTAGTGATGAAGGAAGACGTTTAAGCTACCCTGAAAGAACTGACAAAAATCAAGGCCCCAGGAACTGATGGTATACCATTGACATATTTGAACAAACAGATACTGCCTTGGATATGCTCATCAAGTTGTGCCAAGAAACCTGAAGGACAACACCTGGCCAACTGACTGGAAGAGATCTAGATCCCATTCCAAAGATCTGACAGAGTGTGGGAATTATCAAACAATATGATTAATATTACTTGTAAGCAAGATTAAGCTGAAGACTATCCATAAATGATTGGAACAGCATATCAACAAAAAACTGCCAGAAGTGTAGACTGTGTTTAGAAGAGGTTGAGATACTAGGAATATTATAGCTAATGTTATATGGATCTTGGCTGAAAGTAGGGAGTACCAAAGAAATGTCTATCTGGGTTTCATTGACTATGCAAAGGCATTTGACTGTGCATACCACAACAAACTGTGGCTAATTCTGAGAAGAATGGGAATCCCAGAACACTTT
>NW_006400147.1:424399-425452 GCF_000299155.1 Elephantulus edwardii
TCCATGAAGAATGCAAAAGATCATTACAAAGGCTAAAGAAGGAGAAAAGACCAAGATGGATGTCAGATGACACTCTGAGTATTCCATTAGAGCGCTGAGAAGCCAAAGCTAAAGGGAGAAATCAAGAAATCAAAGAACTGAACAGAAAATTTCAAAAGGCAGCTCGGGACAACAAAACAAGATACTATAGTGAAATGTGCAGAGAGCTGGAGTCAGAAAATCAAAAGGGTCGGACTTGCTCAGTGTTTCTTAAGCTGAAGGGGTTGAAAAACAAATTCAAGCCACAGGTGGCAATACTTAAAGATAGTTTGGGTAGAATGTTGAATGATCCAGGAATTATGAAAAGAAGTTGGAAGGAATACACAGAATCACTGTATCGAAGGAACTGGATGACACAGAAGAATTTCATTCCATAACACAAGAACAAGAACCTATGGTGATGAAGGAGAAAGTTCAAGTTGCTATGAAGGAATTGGCAAAAAACAAGACTCCAGGAGTTGGCAGCATACCAACTGATTTATTTCAACAAATAGACACAGCCCTGGATGTGCTCACTAAGTTGTGCCAGGAAATCTGGAGGACAGCCAGCTGGCCAACTGACTGGAAGAGATCGATATTTGTTCCCATTCCAAAGAAAGGTGACCCAACAGAGTGTGGAAATTACAGAACAATATAATTGATATCACATTCAAGCACGATTCTGCTGAAAATTATCCAAAAACGTTTGGAACACTATGTCAACAGAGAACTACCAGATGTGCAGGCTGGATTTAGAAGAGGTCGCGGTACTAGGGATATTATAGCTAATGTTAGATGGATCTTGGGAGAAAGCAGAGAATACCAGAAGAAAGTCTATCTGTGCTTCATTGACTATGAAAAGGCTTTTGACTGTGTGGATCACAACAAGCTATGGCTGACTCTGAGAAGAATGGGACTCCCAGAACACTTGATTGTGCTAATGAGAAACCTATACTTGGACCAAGAGGCAATCGTCAGAACAGAGCAGGGAGACACTGGATGGTTCAAAATCAAGAAAGGGGTCCGTCAGGGATG
>NW_006400147.1:428083-430033 GCF_000299155.1 Elephantulus edwardii
CACACTTTGGACATGTTGCAAGGAGGGACCAGTCCTTGGAGAGGGGCATCATGCTTAGGAGGATGGAGGGACAAGGCAGGAGAGGAAGACTCCATGAGATGGATTGATTCAGTATCTAGGGTAATGGGGGTAGGTGTGTCAGAAAGGATAAGATTGGCACAGGATAGAGCAAGGTTTAGGGCTGTTGTACATAGGGTTGCTATGAGTTGCAGGCATCTTGACGGCACATAACAACAGCAACAGCGATCTAATGGATAAGGAGTTAATCTGCCTACCCAAAGGCAGATGGTTCAAATCCACCAGCTGCTCTGCAAGAGAGAGATGAGCAGTCATCTCCCATGTAATTTACAGCCTCAGGAAACCTGCTGAAGGGTCAGCTATGAGTGAGTTCTGATTTAATGGCAACGAGTAGTTTGAGTTCATAAGTATAAAAGAACATAAACAAATAAATTTATAAAGACAAAAGTTTGTAAGTGGTTATCAGAGATGGCAGGGAAAGAGAGAATTCACTGCTTATGGAGCATTGAGTTTCTGCTCATGATGATGGGAAATTATTCTTGATTGATGGTTATGATTTCATGTTGTTATCGTTACGTGTGGTCAAGTGGACTACAACTCATATCCACCCTAAGATCAATAACTGCGAACCATATCCTGTTCTGAAGCAACCTCACCATACCTGACAAACAAAACGATGAGAATTCCAAACAAAAGGAAGAAACGATGAAGCTAAAGAGTTGAACATAATCCAAAGGGCAACTAATGAAGATAAAACAAAGTATTATAATGAAATATGAAAAGCACTGGAGTCATAAAATTAAAAAGGGAAGAACTCATTGGACATTTCTTAAGCTCAAAGAACTGAAGCACAAATTCAATCCTAAAGTTGCAAAACTTAGAGATCGTGTAGGCAAAATCTTGCATGAACCAGGAGCATCAAAAGAAGATGGAAGGGCAGTGTAGTGTTCAGCCCAAGAAAATAGTTTGAAGATTTGACCAAGAACTTTCAACCATTCCAGGTGTTCCCACCATTCGAGTTTCCAACCATTCAATTTTCCACCATTTGTTAGCAGAAACACTGAGACTCCAAGTGGAATTTCTTCACCATTTTGCCATCATGGATTTAGATCTTAAAAAAATCTTTTTAAAATGAACCATCCATGTTCCATCCTGAGTCAGAAAATCAAGAGTCTGTACCCACACAAAGACTTGGTGTCCAGAAGAGCGACAGGATGTTTGAATTCCAGAGCCCTCTTCTCAGTATATTTAAAAACATATTTATCTCATCTGAAAGAAAAGAACTCAAGACTCCAGGAATGTTTTCACTCATGGCTGCAGCCAGAGAAACACAGTAAGGAGGAAATGATTTCTGAGCTGGTCATGGAGCAGTTTCTAATTCATGAGAATGACAGTATTCAAATGGCAGAAACCAGGAGAAGTTTATGGAAGACCTACAAAGGGATTGCCTGGAGCCAAGTGACTATGTCTGAGTCCACAGGCAGAGACAAGAAGTTCTCTTTCCTAAGTAAGTCCTTAAAAGACGTGATTTTTCACTTCAAAAAAAAATTGTTACCTGGAAACTCAAGAGGAAAGAATATGAAGATCCCCCTCCAAACTCCATAAGATCCCTACATTCAAATAGGAGGAAAAGAAGACAAAGGCAGCCGCAAACTGGCATTGATAATGACACAAAACCAAGACAGTCTTAACGAGGACACAGTTGAGAACTTTTCCTACAGATTATCCTGGAAGAGAATTTTTTTTCTTTCATGATTGATATTTTATTGGTTATTTTAAGGGCCAGTACAGAGACATTATGAACAACCTGTACACAATTCTTAAGGCACGTACCAAAAATCTAAAAAGCCATGTAGTTATAATTCTTTTCTAAATTCCAGTGACCTTCCAGCTTTAAATTTGGAGGAAAGTTTTCGTAAAGAAGAAAATAAG
>NW_006400147.1:430763-502883 GCF_000299155.1 Elephantulus edwardii
TTTTTTGTCAGAAGACTTCTCCTTTCCTGCTGCCTTTTTGGGCTTCGTTTCCACTTTTGCAGGCAGCTTAGCTGACAGCCTCGCTGATCTCCTCTTGGGCTCCTCCTTCCCCGCACCCTCCGCCGAGCTGACCTTCCTTTTGGGCATGTTGGCGACAGGGAGGGCTCGTGCCTGGTGCCGGTGGGCCGCGGCGCGCACAGAGCCTTCACGAAGCTGGGTTGCTCTGGCACTGCCTCTCTGCCCACCGCCGTGCTGCTGGGACGGGAAGAGAATTTTTTAAGACCTGAAGAAGGAGAAGCTTGTTGGTACAATGCAAAAAAAAAAAAGTGAGGCTAGATGTCTCAGGAACTCAGGAAGAGGCCCTGGCAGGCCCCTCTCATGACACTGTTCCTGTGAATTTTATATATAAGCCAGACCCAGCCACCCGTAAGCCTGATCTTGCACAAAGGAGCAGTGAGAGACATTTTCTAGATGGAAGGCAATAGGAAATCATTCCAGCATCTTCCAAATTATACAGATGTCAGGAATGTCTGAAGGTCTTTACATTTCTCTCTTAGTTACTTGTTCATCAAAGAAAACATAAGGATGAAAGGCCATACAATTTGTACAGAGTGCTGAAAAAACTTCTTCCAGAAGTCAGACCTGACAGTGCACCAGGTGTGAGAAGCCCTTCAGATGCAGCTTCTCTGGCAAAGCCTTAAGCCACAGAACCAACTGGCTGGTTCACAAGAGAATCCACACAGGAGAGAAGCCCTACATGTGCTCTGTGGGAAGTGTTTCCACCACATTGCACCACCACGTAAGGCTTCACCAGAGAGTTTCCCTAACATGTCAAAAGCCTTCCTGAGATACTCCCCTACACATAAATATATCTGTCCATAGTAATTTCTGCTGTGAACACGCCATACAATTTCTTTAATGACTATTGCTTTCCCCTTATTCTGCAAATGCATGAAAACATAAACTTTAATAGGGCAGGGAATTTTCTGCTTTGTTAACCAGACTCCTAAGTGTCTTGAAAAAAGGGGCTGATACACCTCACATGAAATCTCTTTTAAGTAAATGAAGCAAAGTGGTATGTATGCAAACCCCAGAGCCATTGTTGGTTTCAATGGAGAGAGATTAAAGGCATTCCTTTTGAGAAAAGGAACTAGGCAATGATGACCACTATCACCTCTCCTATTCAATATTGTATTGGAAGTCTTAGCAAAAGCAATAGGACAAGAGAAGGAAATAAGAGGTATCCAAATTGGCAAAGAGGAGATAAAATTATCTCTCTATGCAGATGATATGATTGTATACTTAAAAAACCCTAAAGACTCAGCAAGAAAACTACTGGACATAGTTGACGAATTCAGCAAAGTGGCAGGATACAAGATCAGTATACAAAATCAATTGGATTTCTCTACAGTGACAGAGAAAACAGAACTGGAGCTAAGAAAATCAATACATTTAAAAATAGCTAATTGCAAGATTAAATACTTGGGAGTAAATCTAACCAGAAGCACAAAGTATCGATTCAAAGAAAATTACAAACCGTTACTACAAGAAACAATAAGAGACCTGGAGAAATGGAAGAATATACCTTGCTCATGGATAGGAAGATGTGATATTGTGAAAATGACAGAACTACCAAAAGCAATTTATAGACACCAATTCCATTCTTCAATGAGATGGAAAAGGCAATGTACAATTTCATTTGGAATGGAAAGAGGCCCCAAATAAGGAAAGCACTCCTGAAAAAAGATAGAAGTAGTAGACATCTCACTCCCTGATTTCAAATCATACTACACTGATGTGGTGGTCAAGACAGTGTGGTACTGGAACAATGACAGACGCATAGATCCATGGACTAGAATGGAGAACCCAGAAATCAGTCCATCTACCTATGGTTAACTGATTTTTTACAAGGAGATGAAATAATTTAAATGGGGAAATGACAGCCTTTTAAACAAATGGTGTTGACAAAATTGCAAAATTATCTGCAGAAAACTCAAGCAAGATCAAGATCCGTACCTCACTCCAAACTCAAAAACCAACTCAAAGTGGATCAAGGACCTAGGACTAAAACCAAGGACTATAAACTTCATTAAAGAAAAGCTTGGAAGAACTTGAGAAGTCCTAATCTACAATATAAGAGTCTTCCAAGCATCCTGAAAAACCTACAAACAGGAGAGAATAAAATAGATGAAAGGGACCTCCTAAGAATCAAATCCATAGTACATCCATAAACTTCTCCAACAGGGTAAAAAGGGAAGACACAGACTGGGAAAAAAATATTTGGTAATGCTGTGGTGCTAGAGAAGAGTATCGAATGTTCCATGGACTGCCAAGAAAACAAACAGATTCATCCTCGAGAGGGTTAAACCAGGCTACTCCTTGGAGGCAAGGATTCTGGGGCTTCGTCTGACATACTTTGGACATGCTGTCAGGAGAGACAGGTCCTTGGAGAGGGACATCATGCTTGGCAGGGTAGAGGGACAGCGCAGGAGGGGAAGACCCTCTATGATGTGGATTGATTCAGTGACTAGGGTAATTGGGATGGGTGTGTCAGGGGCAGTGCAACTGGCACAGGATAGAGCAGGGTTTAGGGCTATTGTACATAGAGTTGCTATGAGTCGCAACCGACTCGACGGCACATAACAACAACAACAACAACGATATGTCAGATAAGGGACTTATATCTAGACTTTATAAAATACTCAAGTGCCACAACAAGATAAAGCTAAACAACCCAACTAAAAAATGAGCACAGGATATGAACAGACACTTCACCAAAGAAGACATTCAAAAGACAAACAAACACATGAAGAAATGTTCAAAATCCCTAGCTCTAAGAGAGATGCAAATCAAAACAACTATGAGATATCATCTCATCCCAGTAAGAATAGCAAAATGTAACAGAGTAGCAAATATCAAATGGTGGCGAGGTTGTGTAGAAACTGGAACCCTAATTCACTGTTGGTGGGAGTGTAAAATGGTGCAACAATTATGGAAGGCAGTATGGTGCTTTCTCAAAAAGTTGCAAATAGAAATATCATTTGATCCAGCAATTTCACTACTGGAAATATTCCCTAAAGAAACCATAACTGCCACTCAAGCATGTATATGCACACCCATGTTTATTGTGACTTTGTTCACAATAGCAAAGAGTTGGAAACAACCCAAGTGCCCACAATGTAATACTACGTTGCACTGAAAAACAAGGAACTCATGAAATATTATACAAAATGGGTGACCCTGGAGAACATTATGCTGAGTGAAATATCTCAGTCATAAAAGGACAAATACTGCATAATGCCACTGTTGTAAAGTGGGATTGACATGGGGATGGGGAGGAAACTAAGTAAAGAGGGGATAAATAGTGTACACTGCATTGAAACAGACAAGGTAGAGAACTGTTTAGGAGGAACATATGATTAGGTATTATTGTAACGACAAGAGTCCAGGATGATAGCTGTATAGTGAAGAGGTCTGGGGAGAAGTGGGGGATTGTACAACAATGAAAGAGGTGGGTTGTTTTATTTATTTTTTTTTTGTTTGTTTGGTGTTTTTTTGTTGTTGTTGGGTTTTTTATTTTGTTTTGTTTTGTTTTTACTTTTAAAAGAGAAAATCGAACTGGGGGAGAGAGATGAGCAGGGAGGAAAGTGTGTAACAATGAATGAATGGAAATCCAAAGTCTCTGTAAATTTTCATAAAAATGAATAATAAAAAATACAGAAAAATCTATATAAGAAAAAAGGAAATAAAAGGTATTTACAATGAATAAATTATTGATTATACAAAATTCTTTCATTCATACTCCAGCCTCATTTGTCACTAAGGTTGTGTTTGCCAATGATCAGTCCTTCTTCCTCTTTTTCTAGCTTAGACATTTCAATTACAAATTATTTTTTTAAATTTTTTTAAATTTTTATTATTATTTTTTATGTGTGTACTGTCAAATTGGATCTGACTAGTATAGCAGGAGATTGTCCCTCCTTCTTCAGCAGAGCATCTGGTGTATTTGAACTATGCACCTCTGGAATTACAGTGCAGCTTCTTGCCAGTGGGCCACCAGAGCTCGCCTCAATTACAAATTATTATTAATGCACCTTGGTTCCATGTTTGATAAACTTGAGAGTGAAAAGGTTGGTAGAAGTCCTCAATTTCTTCATATTTAGCTTTAAAGCTGATACATTAATAACTAAAAATCCAGCTGAAAATAGTTATTTTTTTTGTCTCTGGGCTATTCGTGAGCCTCTGCAAACAGCCTACAGACACAAGAAAATGGAGAAACAAGTAAGTTGCACAGTAAAACATCACCCCATCATTTTAAAATATGTTTACAATGAATTTTAGGCAAAAGAAGAAAAAGAATGCCATGACCATATGTGGAAAAAAACGAAGTATATATAACTATGTATATCCTATAGTTAGAGGACTAGAAGAAAATGATACATTAAAGGTTTGATAATGTATATTTCTGATAGTATACATTGCATATGACACCAATGATCAAAGATGAGATGAGTTGTGGGATGACGTCAAGGATATTACTGACGAAAATATTGAAACAAAGATTGAGAAGAAAGAAAAAACCCAAAATGGATGTAAAAAAAGATCCTAAAACTTGCACTCAAGCATCAAGATGCCAAAATAAAGAGAAGAGATATTGAAATAAAAGAGCTAAATAGAAGATTTCAAAGGGCAGCTGGAGAAGAAAAAGAAAAGAATTATCGTCAAATATGTAGAAAGGTGGCACTGGAGAATAAAGAGGGAAGCACTCTCTTGGCATTTCTCAAGCTAAAAGAAGTTAAAACCAAATTAAAACCTTGAGTTGCATTACTAAGAGATACTATGAGTAAAAGAAGATAGAGGGAATTCATGGAGTCACTGCACCAAAAACAATTGGCCAACAACGAAATATTTCAGGAATTATTCTCTGACAAAAAGCCAATGGTGATGAATTAAGACATTCAAGCTGTGCTGAAGGCACTGACAAAAAATAAAGCCCCAGGAATCAATGGGATACCAATTGACATGTTCCAACAAACAGTTGCAGCCCTTGATGTACTCACCAGTCTGTGCCAGATAATTTGGAAGACAGCTACCTGGCTAACTGACTGGAAGAGATCCATACTTGTTTCCAGTCCCAAGAAATATAATCCAATAGAATGTAGAAATTTTTGATTGATGTTGCTAATATCCCATGCAAGCAAAATACTGCTAGAGATCATATAATAATGGCTCGAACAGTAGATTGACTGAGAACTGTCAGAAGTTCAGGCAGGGTTTAGATGAGACTGTGACACCAGGGATGTCATTGCTAATTTCAGATGAATCCTGGCTGAAAGCAGAGACTACCAGAAGAATGTTTATTTGTGATTTATTGACTATGCAAAGGTATTTGACTGTGTGGATCATAACAAATTATCACTCATATTGAGAAAAATGGGAATTCCAGAACACTTAATTGTGCTTATGTGAAACCTAGATCAAGAAGCTGTTGTCTGAATCGAGTCACCCTATGTACAATAGCTCTGAATTTCGCCTTATCCTGAGCCAATCTCACTGTCTCTGATAAACCCATTCCCATTATCTCAGTTACTGTATCAATCCATCTCACCCAGGGTCTTCCTCCTTTTCAAGCAAGATGTCCCTTTCTAGAGGCTGGTCCCTTCTGACCACATGCCCAAAGTATGTCATATGGAGCTTCAAAATCCTTCACCTTTCCCAGGATAAAACAGTTTGTTGTCTTGGCAGTCCATGGTATGTTAAAGTCTTTTCCAGCACCTCAACTGAAAGGAATCATTTCTTCTTCTGTCAACTCTAGTCATTGTCCAGCTCTCTGATGTAAAGCAAGAAATTTCAAACACCATGCCTGAGTCAGGCACACCTCAGTCTGTAGACTGACATCATTGATCTTTAGCTCTTTGCGGAGGTCCCTGACAGCGGCTTGCCCCAGAGCAATTAATCTTTTGATTTCTTGGTTGTTGGTGCCAAGAGTGTTGATTGAGGAGCAAAGCAAATTAAAGCTGTTAACAATCTCAATCTCTTCTCTATCACGGTGCTGCCAATTGGCCTAGTGGTGAAAATTTTTGTCTTCTTGATATTGAGCTTCAATCCATATTGAAGACTATAATCCTTGACCCTCTGCAGCAAATATGGCAGGTTCTTCTCAGTTTCAGCAACTAAGATTGTGTCATCTTCATAACATAGGTTGTTGATGAGTTTTTCTCCAATTCTGATGCCACATTCTTTCTCATGAAGTCCAGCCTCCTGAATGAGATGTTTTGTATATATATTGTAAAGGTGTGGAGACAGAGCGCATTTCTGACACACCCTTTCCTGAGAACCATGCAGTGTTTCTTTGCTCTGACAACTACTGCCTGTTCTAAGTATAGGTTTCATATGAGCATAATCAAATGTTCTGGGATTCCCACAATGTTAGCCACAATTTCGTGTGATCTACACAGTCAAATGCCTTTGTATAGTCAATGAAACACAGATAGAAATTCTTCTGGTATTCTCTGCTTTCAGCCAACATCCATCTGACATTGGTGATAATGTTTCTGGTGCTACAGCCTCTTCTAAACCTGGTGTGTATTTCTGGTAACTGTCTGTCTGTTCAGGGTTGTATTCTTTCTCCATCCTTACTCAATTTATATGCTGAGAAAATAACTTGGGAAGTTGGACCCTGTGAATGAAGAATGAGTCACCAAGACTGGAGGAAGATCATCAACTACCTGCATTATACACATGACAGCAAATCTTGCTTACTGAAAGTGAGGGGGACTTGAAACACTTGCTACAGAAGATCAGAGATGACAACCTTCAAACAACATTCTCACCCCTGTACTGAAAGGCAGCATTATGATAGATGGAGAAGAGATTGAAGTTGTCAATGACTTCATCTTATCTTGGATCCACAATCAGCACGCTTCATATCAGCAGTCAGGAGATCAGGAGACATTTGCATTGGGACAGTCTGCTATCAAGGACCTCTCCAAAGTACTGAGAAGCAACAGTGTCAGTTGAGGACTAACAGGTGAAGGACAAATACCAGTTTCAAGTCACGGTCTTTTCAAACACTTGCATCTAGGAGCTAGTCAATGAATAAGGATGCCAGAGGAAGAGTTGATGCCTTTGAATAGTGGTGTTGGAGAAGAGTACTGAATATCTCATGGACTGCCAAAAGAACAAATACATACATTTTTTACAAGTTCCAACCAGAATGCTCCTTGGTGGAGCCATAAATTACAATGTTTTGTCACACATACTGGTATGTTATTAAGAGAGGCTATTCCTTAAAGAAGGACATCATGCTTGGAAATGTTAGTGTCAAAAAAAGAGAGGAAGACCCTCAACTAGATGGATTGACACAGTGACTGCTGAGATACATTTGGGTATGTCAGAAATGATGAGGATGACACAAGAGGGGATAGGGTTCAGATCTGTTGTTCTTAGGGTTGCTATGAGTTGTACTCAACTTGATGGCACCTTACAGCAACAACATATACTGCACATGAAAACTGAACAATGAATAAGGAAGACTGAAACAGAAATGATGTCTTGAATTGTCAGTACTGAATATACCATCAACTGCCAAAAGGACTCACAAGTCTATTCTGGAAGACGTGCAATCAGAGCACTTCTTTGAAGCAAGAATGATGAGACATTGTCTCGCATATTTGAGGCATGTTATCAGGAGGGCCAAGTCCCTGGAGGAAGATTTGCAAAAGGAGAGGGTCATTAAATGAGAGAAGGAGCCCCAAGGAGATATTGCAGGAGCTGCAACAACAGGCTTGCACCGTGAGGAAAGTGGGAATCGTGCAGGATTCATCTTGCTGTTCATTGGGTTGGTATGAGTCAGATCTGACTAGACAGCATCAAACAACATTTGCTGAGTAATTGTTTCTTTGTAGTCCTCCCCCTTTCTACTTTTTGGTATCTTCCAAATGTTCCATAGAGTACTTCTATAATATTTGTAATTTTTAAATCAGTTAAGGATTTTTAAAAATGAGACAACTTTCTCTACATTGGAAGGAACTAATGCATCCTTTAGTTTCTCTCACCTTGGGATGAGTCCTTCCTCAGGCCTGAAGTCTCAGCCCACAATGTCCACTTTCTGGAATATCCTTGTTGATGTTTGTGCCACGGAGTTGGAAGCAACTATTGCTGATCTTTAGGGAGTTTTCAGAGGCACTATATTGTACTGGAGGAGATTGCCCATCTTTCTCCTACAGAGTAGCTGGTGGATTTGAGCCACATGCCTTTGGGTTGGCAACGCAGCTCCTTATCACTAGGCCGCCAGGGCTCCCTGAAGTCTCTCTTGTGGTGTTCTCACTTTTGGTCATGGATTATAACACAGGCTCATTTAAGCAGCAAAACTCACATTTTTTACAACAGCTTTCAAAATCAGTGTAGCTTTCACGTCTAGGATCTTGAAGGGTACTGGAAAAACTTTATTAAGTTTCCATGAAAAGGTTTTGACCTAATTATTTAAAAGGTCAATCTTTGAGTTATTTTAATTTTCACATTGTTTTTGATGCAAACTCTCAAGACTGAAACTAGGCTTTCTAAAGAGTGACTTAACGGTGAAGGAAATTGTGTCAGGTTGTGTTTCTGAGGATGCGAACATGACGAGTGAAATTTTAAATAGTTACGAGGTTTGCTTGAGGTGGGGGACAGTTGCCTGGGGAGATAAAGTGGAAACAAATCGGGGCAGTCAGTCTTTAGATCAGAGGGCTGCTCTGACATCTATGAAGAAAGCATGGGAGGGAGGGTTAGTGGAAGGAGACCCAGACCGTCATGCATTCAAACAAGAGTTTACAAGTGAAGACTACCCACATGGACAGAAATGGTACACATCTCTATCAGTTTGCTGTACCAGGATAGCTTGTTTGTTGCTGTCATCCTGGGAGCTATGTAACTGGTATTTACAATACTAGCAGGGTCTTCTGGGGTTAACAGACTTCAGTGGTTCTTTGAGACTGAGCTAGATGAAGAAGAGGATCTGATGACCTACTACCCAAAATGAGCGCTGGAAACCCTATCGATCCCAACGGAAGGCCTTATTGTCCAACACGGTGCTGGTAGATGAGCCTTCTGCCGGCCACAACCATGGACCTGGGAACATCCCCACAATGGTGAAGGTCATGAGGCATCGGATAGCATTTCATCCAGTTGGACGTAGTGACACCAGAGGTCAGAGTGGCCTCCACTGACAACCGACAGTGGCAGCAACATAAACTACTAGCCCCTCGCATAGCAGTCACTGGGCCCGAGGTAGGTCCTGGAAGAAAAGATATCTCAGGCTGTCCATCATATACTTTCCTGGCAGAAGGTTTTCCTAAAAGAACTGATTGGTGCATTTCCATCACCATCATAAAAAATGCATTTAAAGTACATTTTCACCCTACTCAACCCCACCAACTCCTTCAAATATGTAACAAAACAAAACAATCAACCCTTTTCCCCAAGACACCAGGTAGTAGACTGAGGAAAATACTAATAACTCATGAGTCCTTGCTGACCAGATCAGGTCACGGGATTCTTTTCCTTTTTGGTTCAAGCCATGGACCTTTTGGTAAACAAATGAGCACTTAAACAACATGCCAGGAAAAATTCTTAAAAATATGATGCTATTTATTAAAGAGGGATTTCCAATGGCCTGCCTCATAGTGTGTGGCTCTGAGAACTCAAAGGCCATGCCTCTGGGGGTTTGAATCCGTCAGCAGCTCCATGGGGGAAAGATAAACTGAGCAAATTCTTCCTGTGTCATTTTTAGCCTCAAAAAACTCAATGGAGGGTCAGCTATGGATCTGTTCCAACTTGGGGGCAGTAAGAGGGAGATTTGTTAACTAACTTTTAGGCTCAGACAGAGATTGGAAGGATGGAACAAGATCAGGCAAGGGTTCAATCTGTTGTAAGTAATGAGGTCACTATGAGCCAGAATCAACTTGATGGCACCTAGCAATATTTATTACAGTCAGATCCTTTAGATTTGTTATTTGTAGTCCTCACAGCCACCCTAAAATGTACACACTGTTGGGCATCTTCATAGCTAAGTATGCTGGGGCTCTGAGAGATTAGGAGCCCTGCCCACGTCCACACGACCAGCAAGTGTAGATCTGGGATTCAAACTTACCATTGCTCTGAAGCCTGGTATGTGCTTTCTTTGTCCTCTGTTCTTGGCAAATCTAAATAAGCAAAATTAAGGGGAGCTCTGGTGGCCTAGTGGCAAGGAGCTGCAACTACAATCTCAGAGGCGCACGGTTCAAATCCACCAGATGCTCTGCCGGGGAAGGAGGGACAATCTCCTCCTGTACCAGTCAGATCTGATTTGATGGTACACTCACACAAAAACAATAAAATAAAAAAATAAAAAATAAGCAAAATTAAGCTATGTAATGTTAGCATATAATAATACAAACGAATCAATCATATAATGTGAACCTGGAATGGATCCTAGCTATTATTCAGAATAGTAGACATCAACCTGGCCAGAGCATCCACATCAGCTCATGGACAAGGCTGTAGGTGCAGATTTTCACAGTGAATGAGTGACTTCAGGGGGAATGGGTGGAGGTATGGGGCAAAGGGGGAGAACAGGGCAAATCACAGGATCTCAGGGTTTGGTGGTAGGAGGAAGGGGTGGTGGTGAAAGAACTAGGAAAGATCCAGTGGAGAACTACAAAGATGGGATGATAGTGGGCAAAGATCAATGGTGATTAATTTTATAAAACACAAGCTATGGCAATGATTGTATAAAATACAAGGAATGTGTGAAACACAATTTATATGAATGAAATAGTATATCTATATATCTATATCTATCTATATCTATATCCCCAAAACTTTCAGAAATGTATTCTGTTGCAGTTCTGGAGCCCAGAAGCTTAAATTCAGGCTGTCAGCAGAGCTATACTCTCTCTTAATGCCTCTAGTGAAAGACTCTTCCCTGCCTCCTTCACATTGAATGCCAGGAGTTACTTAGTTTTTTACAATGTTACTCCAATCTTTGTCTCTATTCCCAAGGCCACCTCTCCCCTCTGGCTGTGCCTCTTTGCCCAAGAACATCTTTATTCTATGTCTGTGTCGCATGCAGGCATCAACCATTTTGGATTGAGGCCTACTAACTAGTTTGACCTCATGTTAACTTCTTACAAACGATGAAGTTCTGGTGGCCTAGTCAATATTGAGTTGTGTTGCTTTCTCAAAGGCCACAGCTCTCTGGTGGCTCTGAGAGAGAAAGATGAGCAAGCTGCTTCCCTGCAATTTAGAGCCTCAGAAACCTGCTGGAGGGTGAGCCCTGCATGGGAAACAAACCATCAGCAATGAAAAGTGAGAGAATTACAAATAAGGGCAGGATGGGGGAGGCTTGTACTTAACGGTTTTTTCCCGGGCCACAAATCAACCCGACACTGGAAGAATGTTTCACATATTCATGTGGTCCTGCATAATCTCAATCGTACCCTTCGGGAAACTTTGTTAAAACATAGATTCCAGTTCAATGCAGTGAGGGTGGAAATGCAAATCCTCAGCAGAGAGCAGAACGATTCTCAGGTGAGAATAATTGAAAGGCAGCGGGGCCTTTTCAGACCATGGTCATTGTGTGCCCCCTGGTGGGAGAAAGCAGTATAAAGCCTTGAGCTGTACTAATAGCTCTACATGATACTCTATGGGAACTAGTCAAATGCTCCATAAAGCTGGTCAAGTGGCAGGACTTTGCATCCTTATTGGTTTTATAAGAAAATATCAACATCGTCAGTATAGAAACAAAATTTAAAGCTTCCACCCTGAATTTGTGTAGTTGTTGTTGTTGATTGCCTTCGAGTTTAGCACAACTCATACCGAACAAAAGGCTTGGATCCCCTTTACAACTAACTATCAACACTTATCAAAGTTCATAGGGTTTCCAGAGGCATGTTCTTTAGGAAGTGGATGCCACTCCTGCTTCATAGGGCCTTACTTTTAAAGATAAGCTAGTGATATAATGGCCACTCTTTACTCTGATAAGGGAGCTCTAGTGGTGTAGTCTGTAGAGAGTTGCACCACTAATTCAGAGGCCATGCTTCTCTGCTGGTTCAAACCCAACAGCAGCTCTGAAGGAGAAAGATAGGCCATCTCCTTCTGTGCAATTTATAGCCGTGGAACCTTGCTGGATGGTCAGCCATGAGTTGCTTTTGACTTGATAATGAGTTTTGGAGCTTTGAATTAATGTAAGAACTCTAGAAGAAATTTTTTTTAAATCTTAGTTTTTTGGTTTTTTTTTTTTTATTAGTCCCTTTTTATTCTTTTGGTAATCTCTTCCAGGCCAGAAGGAGCATGGTGGCATGAGCACAGGAATCGTTGCAAGCTTTTGGAGTCAAGTGCTTTTCTGGGCATGTGTTTGACGTGCAGGTCTGCTCTATCCCTGGGAGCGAGGCAAGGCAGGCTGGGCCAGGGTTTGAGCCAGGAAGCGGCCTTAAGCCCAAAGGCTGCTGGGAGAGGAGGTGGCCATGTTGTTCCTGGTTGGCTCCTCCCAGGGTCTCGGGAAGTTCTGGTGGCTTAGTAAGGAGTTAGGCTGCCAACTTAAAAGCAGGTGGTTGAAAGATATCCACCAGCTGCCCCATTGGAGAAAGATGTGCTTTGCCATTGAATGTCTCTGAACACCCGCTGGAGGGCCAGTTTTGAGTTGCTTCCTGCTCAAAAGTAACCACCACAACAGAGGACTAATTCAGAAATGGAGGATGAGACTGGCTAAGAAATTTAAAAGAGCTAGTCTCCATCACTGAATTGTACATGCTGGATTGATATATGTTTAATTGATGTATGCTCTGCTGTATATATTTTCAAGATCACCATCAGCAAACAATATTTTCTATGTAGGCACTGTTATTCTTGAGATATTTCATTGTGAAAATGATGAGAATATGAAGAGAAACCAGTAGACACCAATAATGAATAATCACTGTCGTAGGACAGAGAGTGTATGCTATCCCAACAGCCATTTCAAGATGGAGAAAACAACCAATTTGGCCAAACGAAGGCTATCTGATTAGCAACATGAAGTCACCGGTGACCACAACAACAAGCGTTATGAGAAATTGGATGGATCAACACAAGACTATTCTTTTGAAAAGTTTTGCTGGAAAGCAAAGTGGGAAAGTAAGGGGGTAACTGTAAGGAGAAGTGGTTTTCCTGTTTTAGATGGAAGGAAGTTATTAATAGAAGTAAGAGCACAATTATAATGTTGGTGGAATGATCATGTGGGAAAAAACTGAAACAGAAAGGAAGAGATTTAAAAACACTGATACGAAAAAACAATTTTAAAAAACCACTGATACGGAAAGGAAGAGATTTAAATACAAGAGCAGCAACCTTTGTGGTTCAGAGAGAACAGGATTTGTGTGCATATTTAACACACATGGCGTTACTGCCGAGTCAACTCTGAACCATGGTGACCCCATGTATGTCAGAGTAAAAATTGTGCTTCATAGGATTTTCAGTGGTTGATTTTTCAGAAGTAGATCAAAATGCATTTTCCCCCCAAGGCATGTCTGGGTGAACTTTCTTGTCCGCAGCCATACATGTTAACATATGTACCCCCAGGACTGAGGGTTGTTGTTATGAGCCATTGAGCTAACACCAATTCCAAGCAACCCTATGTACAACAACAGGTTGAAATACTGCCTGATCCTTTGCCATCTTCACAATCTCCACTGTGTTTACATCCATGGGGTCATTATGTAATGTCTTGTTGAGGGAAAGCTGGTGGACAGCTTCATACAAAAGCATAGACTAGAGTATGGGCAGAGTCAATGGACCCAGATGCTGGACATGAGGGTGGGGGGAAGGTCCACCAGGAGCCTGTACAAGTTCTCTTCTGTTTCTGCAGGGCAACAAGGAACAAGATCATCATTGGGAACGGTGGCTGTTAAGTGAAGTAAAGTCCCTTCAAGAGCACGAGTGATAAATTGTTTTAAAAATATAATTTAGAAAGTGAAGGTTGGCGAGTGAGAATTTTTCCTCCCTGAAAGTACTTTAAAAAAAAAAAAAAAGAATGACAGGCTCCATTAACTCAGAATTCAAAGGAAAAGACATATTTGATGCTTTTAAGAATCTTTATTTTTCAAAGTATCCTACAAACTCTAACATATGTTTCAGAAAACATCTACAAACCTAAGAATAGGAACTGGATCCTATTTATCTACTATCCAAATGTCACGCAAATACACGTTTTCTTAGAAGATATTTAGCCTTGTGATGATACTTCTTCATCGATGACGTATTTTAGTTCCATATACCACAATGAAAATTTACACCAAGCATACACATCTTTACAGTGAAATAACATACATTTCTTTTGAGCCCTGCAAGTTGAGTTACTTTGTTTCTTTCAACAGTTGAAGCTCAACCCCCTTGCCCCGTCACAGTCTTGGCTTTATGGCAGATTTACACACGCTATCCTCACTATTCCTTGGATTTTTCAGCTCGTTCTCATCACAGGTAGAAGAGAGAACCGGCCAGTTCCAAACTCGGCTCTTTATGAATGCTTTGTGCCACCAGGAAAGTCAGCTTGCGTGCGTACTGGCAAGGAGCTGGGACACTGATCAAGCCCTGGGGGGGGGGAGTATTGATGGAAATGAAGAGGATAATTTGGTCTTAAAAAAAGATTTTTCATCTCAGAGTGAAACATAACATGCAGTGAATATGCAATTGTGTTTCTGGGTAAACACTAATTCAACTCAACTTAACAGGCAACTTTGATCCCCCCAAATTTAGATACACTGGGCAAGGTGAGGTGGGGAGGGGGCAGTAGGGCTTGCTATGTGGAAACCACTTAGGGCTTCTCTAACTTATGGGGGTCAGAGAACTGACTCCTTGGCCTTGGGGCAAGTTGTGGTTTGGTGCACAGGCGCACAGAGCATGCCCACTAGATATAGCTGCCAAGTAGTCTCAACTTCTCCATCGGTAACACGGAAATACTAACCCATTTCCTGACAAGATTACAAATTTAAGATGCATACAAATTTTCGTCTCTTTGTTGTTAGCTGTCGCCGAGTTAATTATGATTCATGGAGACCACATGTGTGCAGGGGAGGACTCTCCATGAGGTTTTCAAGGTGGACAGCTCAGAATCACATGACCAGTCTTGAATTCTGAGCTACCTCCATGTGGGTTCAAACTGCCTAGCTCTTGACTTAAAGATCAGAGAGTAATAACCTTTTGCACAACTGTGGACTCCAAAAGTCCACTAGAAATTACATGTATAAAAACATATATTAATTTAAATATGTTTTATCATAATTGTTGCATTTTTGTTTCTGTCTCTGGCTGAGAGCTTCTCTCTGTGAGCTTAACTGAAGAGTCAGTCATTCATTATTGCTCCTCCCTCGTGAAAAGCCAGGCTTTGGGCTCTTCTAGGGATGCAAAGGTGAGCTGACAGCAGTTCCTGGGGGGAACCTGAGTGTCTGTACTTGCATTACTAAAAGGCTCCCACTTACCGACCAGTTGTAGTACAGGTGGCACAGCTTGAACGTAAGCCTCTGCATGTGGTCCGGCTTCAAGCCGTTGTCATCATAAATGACATTATAGTAGGTGGGATTAACAGTTCCCTGACGGGCCATCTGGCTGATCAAGTAAAAGTCATACCTGGGGAGAAACAGGATGAATGTGGAAAAAGTCAAGCCTAAGCAACACCCATGGAATGTTTTCACAAAACGTAATTTCCCAGTGATACTTGCCAATCAGGACGGGTTGCTTCTGAATCCACGATAGTGCCAGAGGGTGGGTTCTGCAAAGTGTGGTTCATTTCCATAAAGAATCGTGGCACGCATTTCTTCCTCACCACAATCACAGACAGTCTGGAGGTTGGGCAAAGAGAGGGGCTGACGATGAGGGCAGCACAAACATCCAGGCACAGAGTTCACGATTTATAATGTGGGGTGGGAGGAGGGATTATTTTAATGAAATAAGTATAATTTTTTAAGAAAAAAGTGCCAACCAAAGATTAAATTTACTCACAATCCCTCTTCCCAAGAAATACTTATAATTTTTAAAATGAGGTCTTTTCTTCACTTCTCATGAAAGAGGCTATACTCAGTCATTTTCCTAGTTTGTATCACTTATCTGGGGCAAGAGTCGGAACTCTCCTAGCAGACCCTCCAAGTGGGTTTTCAGAGGCTGTAAATCACAAGAGAAGATGGCTCATTATTTTCCCAAGGTGTAGCTGATGGATTAGAACCAACCGCCTTTGGGTTAGCAGTGCAACTTCTTACCACTAGGCCACCAGAGGTGCCTAACAGCTGCCCCTTCAGCAGGTTTTCAGAGGCTATAAATCACGTGGGAAGAGACTGCCCCTTTGTCTCTTGCAGAGTGACTAGTGGATTCGCACTGACAAGAGGTGGCACCTTTCGGTTAACAGTGCAGCTCCACTGACTACGTCCGCAGTAAGCACTGACCTCTGTAGACCAGGGCTCCTCAGTCAGCACAACGAATCTTAGTGAAAGCTTTCAAACAGATTTCTCAGAATTATTCAAGAAGTGTTTTGTTTTGCTTTTGAGTTTTCTTTTTGTCATGCATTAAAAAAACACAAAAAATACCCACCAAAAAATACCCTCAAAACAAAAACTGACCAACAACAAACAATTCATGGGATCACTCCTAACTCACAGCAACTCTGCAGGGCAGAGCAGAACTGTCTACAGGGTTTCCAAGACAGTAAATGCTTCTAAAAACAGACTGGCTCTTCTTTCTTCTGAGAAACAACCAGCAGACTTAAACCACTGAGTTTTCCATTAGAAACCACATTCTCTAACCACTGGGTCACCTGGATCCCTGCGGTTGATTCTAACCAATGACAACCCTTCACTGGGTTTATGAGGCTATGAATCTTTACAAGAGATGACCTTATCTTTCTCCTACAGGGAAGCTAGTGGGTTTGAACTACTGACCTTCTGGTTAGCAGCCCAACATATAACAAACACACAATACCACTTGGGATCCTTATCATTGTTGTTGTTATATGCTGTTGAGTCACTTGCGACTCACAGCTATCCTATGTACAATAGCTCTGAATTCTGTTTTATTCTGCGTGAGCCAATCTCACTGTCTCTAACATACTATCCCCATTCCCCAGTTACTGTGTCAATCTATCTCATCTGGGATCTTCCTCTCGTGCACTGACCCTCCACTCTTGCAAGGATGATGTCCTTCTCCAAGGACTGGTCCCTCCTGGCCATGGGCCCGAAGTATGTAAGAAGGAGGTTCAAAATCACAACCTCCAAGGAGCAGCCTGGGGTTATCCTCTCCAGGGCAGATCTGTTTTTTCTCTTGGCAGTTCATGTTATGTATAATACTCTTCTCCAACACCACAACTAAAGGCATCAATTCTTCTAACCTCCTTATTCACTGTCCAGCACTCTGATGCATTACTCAAATTCAAAATATTGAGTAGATCCTGAATTCCAGCACTCTTCTGTTGAGTTCCTGAGGCGATAAATCTCGATAAGAGAATACTGCCCATCTCCCTCCCATGCAACCACTTGTGGACTCAAACTACCAAAGACTTGAGGCCTCTTCATCAGCAGTGCAACCTGCTACAGACTCTGCCATTAGTGCATCACCCTATTTTGATGTTAACTCTCCCTGTCAAATTAATTTCTGAGTAGCAAAAGAATAACCACCAGTTTATGTGACTCTTCAAATCCCCCTACTGGATTACACAACACTTATGGTCAAATAGACTGAATATACATTTTTTTTTATCCAAGTGATGATCTGTGTTTGTTAACGCCACAGCCAAATACCAAAATTCTCACCATGGAAGCCTCTTCTAGGCTGTAAGGATCACTATATAAAATTTCAATTCAAATATTTTAACTAATTTTTAAAATTAGTATTAGTATTTTAAACACTAGCAATTTAAAAATCTGACATTATCGTGCAAGGAAAGGAGCACTGGTGGCACCAACAGTTAAGTGTTCAGTTGCTAACTGAAAGTTTGAACCCACTCTTGGCAATTTGCTCTGTTGCTTGAGGCCCCTGGAAGGTGAAAATTATGTGAGAGCAGGGAGCCACGTTGGTGTAGTCGGTAACATGTTGGTTTGCTAAGCAAAAGGTCGGCAGTTTGAATCCACTAACAGTTTCATGAGAGAATGATGGGTAACCTCTTTCTGTAAAGATTTACTGCCTTGAAAACATGATGGAGGGTCGGTCACCATGAGTCCAGACTGACTTGACAGTCTTGTTGTTAGGTGCCATGGAATCAAGTATGACCCATAGCAACCCTGTCAACAATAGACCTGAATCTTGTTCTTTCCCGTGCCATCCTCACCACCTCTGACATACTTGAGCCCACTGCTGCAGTCACTGTGTCAATCCTTCTCATTGAGGGCCTTTCTTTCTTTTGCTAACCTTCCATCTTTCCAAGCATGATGTTCCTTTCCAAGGAATGGCTTCTCTTAGCAACATACTCAACATATGTGATACAAAGCTTCACCATCCTTGCCTCCAAAGAGCCCTCTGGCTGCACTTTGTCAAAGCAGTGAGTTTATCTGTTTGGTTAACAAGTACAACACAGTGCAATTAAGGTAACTCCTCATCACTTCAGAAGCGAAGTGGACTCCTGTTCTCCCATCCTCATACCTGTGATATTAAATGTGTTCACCTGAGGTCAGTGCAGAGCATGGTCAATATGCTCAGCTGCTCTGTGGAAAAGCGATGGGAAGGAGAGGTCTACTTCCAGATAATTAACCACTGAATGCTCAATGTTACTCTGATATTCTTCAGTAACTCTTTTAACTTTTGGGTTTTATCTAGACCACTCTCCAATCTAGAGAAAATCCACCCATCTGTCTTCACATCAGGGAGCCAGTTAGGCACTGGGCTGCCAGTCAGGTCAGCAGTTCAAACACAGCGATTTCTCTGTTCGAGAATGATGAAGCAGCCGACAGTGACAGTTCTATTCTTTCCTATTGTTAATGATAGGTGTTGAGTTGACTATGCCTTATAGCAATCTTTTGAATAGATCTGAACCCTGCCCTATCCTGTACTGTCTTCTTCAACTCTGGTATACTGGGGCCCATTGTGTGGTTATGTTAATCCATCTTGCTAAGGGTCTTCCTCTCTTACACTGACCCACCACCTTTCCAAGCATGATTTCCTTCTCCAAGGACTGGCTCATCCTAACAACAGGCCCAAGTATGTGAGATGAAGTTGTTTCATCCTGGCCTCTAAGGAACACTCTGGTCTCATTTTCTCCAAGACAGACTTGTTTTTCTCTTGGCCGTCTGTGGATATTCAGTACTCTTCAACAGCACAACTCAAAACTGTCAATATTTCTTCTGTCATCCTTAGGCACTGTACAACTTTCAGATATGTAGCAAGTAATCAAGAAGACCTTGGTTTGGATCAGGTGCACCTTAGTCTTGAACCTCATTGCTCTTTGGAGAAGGACATTATACTTGGAAAGGTGGACGGTTGAGGAAGACCCTCAACTAGATGGACTGACATTGTGAGTATAACAATAGGCTTGAGTGTGCCAGGATGTGTGAGGATGGCACAGGACAGGACAGAGTTCTGATCTGTTGCTTTTAGCATCTCTATGAGTTGTACTCAACTTGACGGTAACTAACACCACCACCACCAGCACTGCTCTTTAGCACTTTGGCGAGATCTCTGACAACAGAGTTTTCCAGGGTGAAACATCTTTTGATTTTCTGATTGCTGGTATCAAGAATTTGACTGTGGATCCAAGTAAGATAAAACCTGACAATTTCAATCATTTCTCTGTCTATTATGTGATGTTGCCCATTTGCCAGGAGGTAAGGATTTTTGTTTTCTTGATGTTGAGGTGTAATCCATATTGAAGTCTGTAGTCTTTGATTTATTTTGCAGTTAGCTCTTCGAGTTCTCCCTTAGATCCTGTTGCCACATTCTTCTTCATGAAGTCCAACTTTCAAATGATTTGCTCAGCATTCAAATTGAATATATATTGAGAAAAGACACAGCTCTGACACACACCTTTCTTGATTTTAAACCATGTAATGTTCCATGTAATATAGGTTTCACATGAACACAATTAAGTGTTCTGGAATTATCATTATTTTTCAAATCTGGAAGACAGCTATCTGTCCAAATGACTGAAAGAGGCCCAAATTCATTCCTATTCCCCCAAAAAATGATCCAACCAAATGCAGCAATTATTGAATAACTTCATTAATATCACATGCAGGAAAAATCTTGCTGAAGATTATCTAAAATGGACTAAACAGAGAACTAGCAGAAATTCAAGCTGGATTTAGAAGAGGCCATTGTACCAGGGAGATCAGCGCTGATGTCAGATGGATCTTGCCTGAAAGCAGAGAGTACCAGAAGGATGTCTACCTGTATTTAATTGACTATGAAAAGGCATTTGACTGTGATCACAATGAATTATGGCCAACATTGAGAAGGGTGAGAATCCAAGAACATTTAATTGTGCTGATACAAGAGAAGCATGAATAGGGTTGGTTTTGTTTTTGTTTTTTTTGTTTTTGTTTTTGTTTTTTAAATAGCCATACAACAAAACTCAAGTTCACTGCTGTTGAGTCAGTTTTGGCTCAAAGAGCTCCTCCCCTGGATTTCTGAGGCTTTAAATCACAAAACAGAGGAGACAACCCATTCTTCATTCTTTTAGCCACTAGTGGATTTGAACTATGGATTCACAGTAAAACTTCAAAAGGGTCTATGTGCACCAGAGCTTTCCACAGGGTTGCTGTGAGCAGGCATCAACTCAACAACAATGGATTTTCTACTCGATGTAGAAATAGAGCAAAAATTTAACTACATCTTTTAAAAAAAGATATTTCTATACCTTGAGTTTACCAATTACAACTAAATATGAACATGCTGTAACTGATAGTGAGGTGGAAAGAACAATATTTCATACCTGGCATTTGAGCTGGATTCTGCTACACTGCTCACCAGCTGTGGAACTTCATATTCAAGAAGTGTTTTCAGCTGACCATCGCCCACACCATCGCGGTACACAATTACCCGTGTGGGCAAACTGTGATTGTGCTTGTACCATTTCTTGAGAGCTCCTGCAGAATTTGGTATTAAGAAAAGAATGACCCATTCAGCAGCAATTAGGTGGTGGTGTGGTTTGTTTTTTATAATAGGCTATTTGTATATTTTAATGTTCATTTAGATTTTCTATTTAGGACCTCTATCAAATAGGATAATACCTAATCTAGGTTGTGCTTTTAATAACATAATAATGAAGAACTTAAGGAAATGTTTGTTCACCTCTGCTATTTGGGGATTCAAGATGACTTCTATGGCATAATATAGTTTGAAACTTGGCATGTCTCTAGTAAAATTTTAATATTTAAGCAATAAATTAAAATTTAATTCATGTAGCAGACATAAAAATTTCTCAAACCAAATTAATACTAATTTAGTTTCTTCTCACAACAAAAAGTGACTGAAAAATTTAATATCAGCTTCCTCCCTAATGAGCATAAATATGAAAACATAAGAAAATTACTTGGCTGCTCCTCGGAAAACATCTCCCGGCACTGACTCACCCAATTAGACTCCAATTCTCACTGACAAGATCGACTCTGAAAACATTTCCACCCACTCTAACTCTAAATTGCCTAAAAAGCAGAGACGAGACAGTAACTCCTACCCAACAGAAATTTTCAGTAAGAACTGATTTTAAAAACACACATACACTCAATCACCATGTTTAGAAACAGAAGAAATGATGCAATAATTATTTTAAAGTCCAATACTGCACAATTGCTTTTGAAGGCTGAAGTGTACAGGAAATTTATTTTAATTAGGTAGAATATATTCATATACATAATCAGAAACAATGTGCATATGGAGAAAGAATGTCACAGTAGCTCCCAGGTGTGATCATTCCTTGAAGAAACATGATAATGTCTATCTCCTTCTAAGACTCTGGACCTGATCACAAAAGCGACACCTAGGAAAACTGACAGGACCCCTGCCCCGAATTCTGAGCAAATTACCATCTTCCCTGGTCCTTCCTAAAAGCCCCTATATACAAATCTTTGTCTTCCGGCATGCCATTCTGATCTCTGTGTACAGTCACTTGGCGTCCCTCTCAGACCACGCAATAAAGGCCTGCTCACTACTTGGAACCAGCTTCTTTATCTCTCTTAACTCTTTTTTTCTAACCGTATACACTAAGTCATATGTAAACCAAGTGCATAACAAGAGAGATGTCTTAAATTCACTTTTAGGAAAAAAGTTTTTAACAGAAGTTAAAGTTCTCCATTTTTTTAAAAAAAATCTATTTCTTTTTTATTTTAATGGGGGTTCATGAAAAGATTGGTTTTCATTCACAAAATGTAATTTATGCAGCAATGAAAAACAATGAACTCGTAAAACACTACACAACATGGATGAGTCTGGAAGACATAATGCTGAGTGAAATATCAAAGTCACAAAAGGACACATACTTCCTAACTCCACTCTTGTAATAGCAGGATCTGCACAGGGCTTGGGGGAGAGCAGGAAAAGAATGGATAGATAATTATCACTATACTGGAATGGGCGAAAGGAAAGACAATCTGAAAAGGAATGGATGATTATAAAGTATGTGTGTGACAATTAAGAGCCTGGAACAAGACAAGCATTACAAAGGGAAGTGGGGGAGGAGGCAGGAATATGTACATGAACGAAATCTATTTTTGAAAAAACTAACTCATAGCTGATCCTCCAGTGGGTTTTTGGAGGTGTAAAAAGTACAGCAAAAATGGCTCATCTTTCTCCTGTGGAGCCACAAGTAGATGTGAACTACCAGGGAGGTGGTTCCTTTGAGCCTACCAGAGTTCACACAACTTCTCAAACCAGCCAAAGAGTAAAGCAAAGATCAGGAAAGGGAATGGTCTGAATAGGTCCTACAGCTAGGGAGTGGCCAAATGAAGCCCACACTGGGCTAGACTGCATTTCCATTGCATTTCCCTGTGAAGAGATGTTCCTTACTTGTCTGTGATCTCCCCCACCTCTCCCTTCTATCCCACACTTTACAGCAGTACTATTGTTCATAGGAGCACAAGCAGTTTGCACTCAAGCTTTTATGGCTAAGGGGCTGCAATTTATCAAATGACACTGTGGAACAAAGGTCTGGTTCTCTCTACTTCCATTACAATTACACCCAAGAGAATCCTATGGAGCCATTCTACTGTAACAGAAACTAGTAGCAAACAATTCATTAACACTTCTATCTCAGCCCAAAGACTTCTCTCCTATTTGTAGACTTAACATTGCTGTCCTAACCTGAGTTCCTCCAGCCCAGGTTTCTTTTTCAAAAATACCTGCCAGATGACCATCAACAAGATGATCACCAACAACTACAAATTCTCCTCCCTCCTAGTTTTTTGTTGTCTCTGGCAGACAAAGGTAAATTCTACACAGTCTGTCAGCCTGAGTGGCACAAAGTTTTGGGCATTTCCAATTGGGGGACAACTGACACTGGTGAGCCTGAGGAGTGTGTTTCCACTTATCTACTGAAGGAACAGCCTGGGAGCCCACTGCTATATTTTCAGTTGTGTCCACGTGCTGTCTAATTAGGACAAACTCCTAGCTGAAACTCCAGCGGGTTTCTAGAGACTGTAAATCACAAGGACTATGATCTTTCTCTTGTGGAGTAGCTGGTAGATTTGAACTGCATGCCTTTGGATTGGCATCACAACTCCTTACCACTAAGCCACCAGAAAACCCACATTTTTCATACCGATCATGAAAACTTTTAAGCAATCTGCAACATCAGTCATTGTTCTCTGAAGGATACAGCGGGAGTACCACCTGAAGCAAGCAGAAGACAAAATTAAGCCAAGTTCAACATATAATTTTCTACAATAAACACTAAATTAGGAAATAAACATTATGAGTTAAAAGTCCATGTTCATGGTTTTGTTATACTATATGATCAGAATTATATTAAACAGGTCCTGTCTACCAAAATCAGGAACTGTGCCAACAAGAGAAACAAAAGTATAATGTTGGTATCAGACATCTGAATTTAAATTCTAATTTACATAATAACCAGATAGATAACTTTAGCAAGGACTCCTGGTAGTGGCTAAACTGTGTTGAAAACATCTGCAGTTTGAACCCATGAGTGATTCCAAATAAGAAGGTTGTAGCAGCCCGTGTCTGTAAAGATCAAAGTTATTACAATTTATAAAGGAGTTCTATCTGTTCAATAGTGTCAGAATCAACTCCAAAACAAACAGTATGGAGTTTATGGGATCTCACTGTATGAGCTTAAGCCCCAACTTACCCATCTGTAGCAAGAAACTCATAAGGCAGTAACTGTATCAGACAGTTGTAGAAATTAAGTACTTAAGAACGTCAGTACTTCTTGATGCACGTAGGCATTTGATTTTCAGGTGGTTTCGTTTTGTCGATTTTATTCTCCCTGGGTTGTGCATTTGTGGCTATGTCTGCAAGTCTGTTCATGCGATAGCCCAGGGCTTTTACATTTGTTCCTATTTTTCTCAGATGATCTTTTTGAGTTTTGGTTTTACCCCTAGGTCTCTGATCTGATTAGAGTTGGTTTTGTGTACAGAGTGAAGTAGATATCCAGCACCATTTGTAAAAGAGGCCGTCATGCCCCCATTTTTTTGTTGAGTATCAATGACCATTGGTAGAGGGATTGAATTTTGGGTTCCAAATTCCATTCTATTGGTCTACGTGCTTATTGTTGTACTAATATCATGCTGTTTTGATTACTGTGGGAATGTGATGTCTACTACTTAGTTTCCATTTTTTCATTCAGGGTCTCTTTTCTATTCAAATGGAATTGGAAATTGCCTTCTCCATGTCCTTGAAGAGTGAGATTGGTATCTGTATTAGGATTGCATTGAACCAATAAGGTTGCTTTTGATAGGATTGTCATTTTCACTATGTTGGGTCTTCCTATGCATGAATAAGGAATTTTTTCCCATTTAATTAGGTCTCACTGTTTATTGTAGTCATGCTTTATAGATTCCTCTATACACATTCTCTATGCCTCTGTTGTTGTGTTGCAGGAATCTGACCTCCTATCCAGCGACTTCAGAGAAAGAAACAGTATTACAAGCTCTTTTGGTGAACCAAGGAGGACTTTATTGTCCGTGAGGAGCACTGACAGAGACCACAGCCTCTTAAGGGTCAGACACCCTGAATGCAAAGCAAAATGTACTCTCTTTATACAGGTTTATGAGGTAGTGGCTGGGGTCTCTTTTCTATTGGCTAGGTTTTACATACATTATGATTAGTCAGTTAAACCTTTTAGGCAAAGGGGCTTTAAGTCAGTTATGTACACAGGGAGAAAGGTCATACGGTTAGTTAAAATTCTCTCTCAGGTTACTGAACAGGCAATCCCCAGCTGCTGGACTGGTTTTTATGTTATTTATAGTTGAACTCCTGTCTCTCTTATATGGTTAGAGCTGTTCACTTGCCACTGCTCCTGGGGGCTGAGTCCACTAAACAGGTTTCCTGTTTTTTGCTTAGCTAGTGTTTTCTTGGTGCTAGAGACATTACTGCCATTGTCATATGGATGTTGGCAGAAGGCAAAGAGTACTAGAGGGATATCTATCTGTGTTTCATTGACTGTGCAAAGGAATTTGATTGTGTGGATCACAACAAATTGTAGTTAAGCTTGAGGGGAATGAGAATCCCAGAACACATGATTGTGCTTATGCAATACCTATATTTGGACCAGAAAGCAGTCCTTAAAACAGAGCAAGGAAATACTACATAGTTCAAAATGAGGAAGGGAGTACATCAGGGATGTATCTTGTCTCCACATCTTTTCAATCTATATGCAGAACAGATCATCCAGGAGGCTGGGTTTTATAAGGAGGAATGTGGCATCAGGATTGGAGGAAGACTCATCAACAACCTATATTATGCAGATGACACAACCTTGCTTGCTGAAACTGAGGAGGACTTGAAACGCTTGCTGCAAAAGGTCAAGTGCTGTAGTCTTCAATATTAATTTAAGCTCAACATCAAGAAAACAAAGATTCTTACCACTTGGTCAACTGGCAGCAACATAATGCATGGGGAAGAGACTGAGGCTGTGATCAGTTACAGCTTGCTTGGCTCCACAATCAACACTGTTGGCACCAGCAGTCAGGAAATCAAAAGACAAATTGAATTAGGTAAATCTCCTGTCAGGAACATTTCCAGAGGACTGAGAAGCAACAATGTCAATCTAGAGACAAAGGTGCACCTGATCCAGCCCATTGTCTTTGCCATTACTTGCTATGCATCAGAAAGCTGGACAATGACAAAGGATAACAGAAGAAAAATTGATGCCTTTAAGTTGTGCTGGGGAAGAGTCTTGAACATACCATGGACTGCCAAGAAAACAAATAGGTCTGTCTTGGAAGGGGGAAACCAAGTTTCTCCTTGGAGACTAATATTTTAAAGCTCTATCTCACATACTTTGGACATGTGGTCAAAAGGGACTGATCCTTGAAGAAGAACATCATTCTCGGAAGAGCGGAGGGACAGCGCAGGAGAGGAAGACCCTAGATGAAATGGACTGATACAGTAACTAGGGCAATAGGGGTAGGTGTGTCAGAGTTAGTGAGATTGGCTCAGGACAGGGGAGGCTTCAGAGCTGTTGTACATAGGGTTGCTATGAGTCATAGGCAACTCGATGGCCCATAACAACAACAAAAACAATAACAATAACAACAGTGTCTTCTTGGGCATGGGCCCCTGCCTTAAACAGGTTTACTATTTTCACTTAGTTGTGTTTTCTTGGGCCTGGGTCTGCCTCAGTTGTCTGTCATCAAGTCAGAACTGACATACAGCTGACCCTCCAGTGGGTAGTCAGAGGCTTTATATTGCAAGGATGGCTGTCCATTTTTCTCCTGTGGAGCAACTGGTGGATTTGAACCATGTGCCTTAATGTTGGCAGTGCAACTTCTTACCACTAGGCCTCCAGAACTCTCTTTTTGTATCTCGAGTTAGGGTTATTCCTAAGTCCTAAGTATTCCATCTTGAAGTTGACTACTATAAATGGTATTGCTTCTCTTGTTCCCTTTGCTGCTGTAGCAAAAGCCAACTTATTTTTGTATGTTGATCTTGTATCCTGCCACTCTGCTGAAATGATCCACTGGTTCTAACAGGTCTTCTGTCAAGCCTGTAGCATTTTTTATATATACTCTAGCATATCATCTGCATATAGCAATAGTTTTACATCCTCTTTGACAATTTGAATGCTTATTTCTTTCTCTTGCCTAATTGCCCTAACTAAGACTTTCAAGCTAAGGAGTACTGATGGCCTAGTGGTAAGGAGTTGCACTGCCAACCCAAAGGCAAGCAGGTTGAACTTACCAGCTGCTCTGTGGGTAAAAGACAGATAATCTCCTGTGTGACTTACTGCTGGAGAGTCAACTATGGGTCAGTTCCAACTTGATAGTACTTAAGAACACAGGATTTCCAGTACAACATTAAACAGGAGTAGTGATAGTGGGCATCCTTGCCTGGTCTCTGCAAGGGGAATGACTTTAGTTTCTCTCTATTGAGAATGGTTTTCATATATACTTTTAACTATGTCGAGAAAGTAAACCTCTGTTCCTATTTAATTGTGTGTTTTGATCAGGAAGGGTTGTTGGATTTCCACTGAATGTGAAAAAATATTTGGCAATGGCATTTCAGACAAGAGACTCATAACTAAAATTCACTGAATGCTACAGGGCCTCGAGAAGAAAAGACAGATAATCCAATTGCAAAAAAAATGGGTTAAAGACATGAAAAGAATCATCACCAAGAGGCTGAACAGCCAACAAACACATGAGAAAATGTTCAAAATCACTAGCAATCAGAGAAATTACAATCAAAACAACATGACATAATTTCACTCCAGTAACAGTAGCAAACTTTAACAGGGCAGTGAACAATAAATGTTGGCAAGAACATAGAAGGATTGGAATTCTCATGCACTGCTGGAAGGACTGTAAAATGTAACAACCACCATGGAAGAAAGTCTGGCATTTCCTCAAAAAAGTGAATATAGAAAAATCTCATATGATTCAAGTGTTCCACTACTAAGACTATACCTCAAGGAAATCAGAGCTGAGACATGAAAGGAAATAAGTACACCTATGTTTATCACAAAATTATTCACAATAATAAAAACATGGAAGCAACCCAAGTGTCTATCAATAAACAAAGGGACAGATGAATTATGGTACACTTTCCCAGTGGAATATTACAAAGCATTAAAAAAGAACAAATTAATAAAATACTATACAATATAGATTAGTCTAGAGGATATTATTCTGGGTAATATAACTGAGTCACTAAAGAGGGAAAAGACCATGAATGTGAAAATAAGAGGGTAACTAGAGTAGGGGGGGGGGAAGAGGGGATGTAGGGAGCAGAAATTGAATGCACAGACAATGAACACTGTAAAGGATCAGGACAAGGAAGGATCAACCTTGGAACAATTGATAAAATGACAATGTGGCTACTGCAATTAACCACTAGAAATAAGATATGTGTAACTATTCAAAACATGAGGGGAAAGGAGAGAAGGGAGGTGGAAGGGATGCAAAGAAGGGTGAAGAGATGGTGTGGGATGAAGAAACAAGCAAAGCACAATGAGGATTTGATGAGATGAGGCTGGGGGATAAAAGGTGTTGACCAATAGTATAGAAAACCATGCATATGAATGATCGTTTAAAATTCAATGTACATGAGTGAAACAGTATATATAAATTATTGTATGAAAACAATAATTTTAAAGAATAAGAAAAGAGTTAAAGAAAAAAAGAGTGGATCCTGGTCCATAGTTTTTGTTGCTGCTGCTGTTAGGGGCCAGTCAGTTGACTATGACTCATAGTGACCCTATGAACAACAGATCTGAACCTTGCCCTATCCTGCACTATCCCACCACCTTTAGTATTCTTGAGCTCACTGTTATAGTAGCTGCATCAATCCATCTTGCTTATAATTTTCCTCTCTCTCTCTGACCCTCCACCTTTCAAGGATGATGGCTTTTTCCAATGACTGGTTGCTCCAGACAACATGCCCAAAGTATGTGAGATGTCGCTTCACCATCCTTGTCTCTGAAAAGAATCCTGGTCACATGTCTTCCAAGGAAGGCTTGTTTGTTCCGTTGGCAGTCCAGTCCATAGGATAGTCACTACTCTTCTCCAATGGAGCTCTGGTGGCCTAGTGGCAAGAAGCTGCACTGCAATCTCAGAGGTATGCAGTTCAAATCCACTAGATGCTCTGCTGGAGAAGGAGAGGCAATCTTTTCCTGTACCAGCCAGATCCGACTTGATGGTACACACACACACACACACACACACACACACACCCCCCACACTTTCTAAGATTTCTTTTAAAAATTATATTAAAAAATACTCTTCTCCAACACCACAATTCAAAGGTAATGATTTTTTTTGGACGTCCATATTCATTGTCCAACTTTCAGATGCATAGGAAGCAATTGAAGATACCATGCTTTGCATCAGAGTCACCCTAGTCTGTAAAACGACATTGTACGTCAGCATTTGGAGAGGTCTTTGACAGCTGATTTCAAAGCAACCTGTTTTTTAAATTTCTTGATTCTGTGTTACCACGGGTGTTGATTGTGGATACAAGTAAAATGAAGCTTCTTTATCTTTTCTCTATGTTGTTGTCTATTGGTCCAGGGGTGAAGATTTTTGTTTTCCTGTTGTTGAGTTGTATTCCATATTGAAGACTATAATCTTTGATCAACTTCAGTAAATGTTTCAAGTCTTCTTCACTTTCTACTAGCAACGTTATGTCATCTGCACAATGTCAATTGTTCATTAATCTTTATCCAATCCTGATACCACATTGTCCTTCTACGGTCCAGCTTCTTGAATGATTTTCTGAGCACACAGAGTGAATAGGTGTGAAAAAAAGAATACAACCTTGATACACTCTCTTCCTGATTTTAAACCATGCAGTATTCCCATAAAAAACGCGATGGGAACACGATGACAAGATGTGGCTGACATTGAAAAGACTGGGAATCCCTGAGCACTTGATTTGTGCTCATAAGGAACCTATATTTGGACCAGGAAGCTGTTGTGCAAATGGAGCAGAGGAGCACTGTGTGGTTTGGAATTTGGAAGGGAGTACATCAGGGATGTATTCTGTCTCCACACCAGTTCAATTTATATGCTGAGCAAGTTATCCGAGAAGCTGGACTCTATGAAGAGAAGTGTGGCATCAGGATTGGAGGGAGACTCATCAATAGCCTGCATTTGCAGATGACACGACCCTACTTGCTGAAAGTGAGGAGTATCTGAATCACTTGTTGCAGAAGATCAAGGAATGCAGCCTTCAGTATGGATTGTGTCTCAATATCAAGAAAACAAAGACTCTTATCACTGGACCAGTACTCAGTGTCATGACAGATGGAGAGGAGATTGAAACTGGCAACAGCTTCATCTTGCTTGGATCCATAATTAACACCCTGGGTACAAGCAGTCAGGAAAGAAGGAGATGCATTGCAATGGGAAAATCTGCTGTTAGGGACCTTTCCAAATTATTGAGGAGTAGTGATGTCAATTTGAGGACTAAGGTGCGTCTGATTCAGGCCATAGTCTGTGCAATTACTAGCTATGTATCCAAGACCTGGACAATTAATAAGGATGGCAGAAAAAGAATTGATGCCTTTGAGCTGTGGTGTTGGAGAAGCACAATGAACATCCCATGGATGCCCAAGAAAACGAATAGATATCTCTTGGAGAGGGTGCAGTCAGAGTGCTCTTTGGAGGCAAGAATGATGAGGCTTCACCTAACCATTTGGAGTGCTATTCCTTGGGGAGGGGCACAATGTTGAAAAGGGTGAGGGTTGACTAAGGAGAGAAAGACCCTCAACCAGGTGGATTGACATGGTGACTGCTGCAATGGGCTCTTTCTGTGTCAGAAAGTGTGGGGATGGCGCAGGACAGGACTGGTTTCAGATCTTTTGTTCATAAGGTCATTATGAGTCATACTCGACTTGAAGACACCTAACAACAACAAATACAACAGTGTTCCCATGTTCTGTTCAGACAACTGCTTTCCGTTTATACACAGGTTTCACATAAGCAAAACGAAATGTTCTGAGATTCTCATTTTTCTCAATGGTAGTCATAATTTTTTTAATCTACACAGTCAAATGCCTTTGCATAGTCAATAAAATACAAGTAAACACCTTTCTGGTATTTGTTGGCATTCAGCCAAGCTGTATCTGATATCAGTAATTTTTAGTTCAGCTTAAATTTCTGGCAATTTGAATAAATAAAGGCCACCATATTATTATTGTTGTTGTTGTTGTTGTTGTTGTATATCATCGATTCAGAATCACTCATAGTCGACCCTCCAGAGGGTCTTCATAAGCAGTAAATCACACAGGAGGAGCCTGCCCATCTTTCTTCGGCGGAGCAGCTGGTGGGTTTCAACAGCATACATGTCTCTCGCTTGGCAGCACAACTCCTTGCCATTAAGCCATCAGAGCTCCCTTACTAGATCATTACACAAGATGATTACTTTAAAAGACTCTTATTAATTTAGCAGATTATCTTTTCGGAAGCAGTAGCTATTTAACTTCAAAATATTCAGACTTCTCAAGCACAAACTTCTCATCCTATAAAGGTGTCTTTTGACCTTGACACCTCAACATGACTAATGCCTTCAGTTTCCAGAAGGGAGTTGTCCTGCTAAAGCTGCCCACTAAAAGGATGTAGGGTTAGGCTGGCTGCACAACTGGAAGAATGACATCAATATCCTGGAAGTGTCCAGGGAGCAATGGAGTATGTAATATTGTATATAGTCTCAACAACAACAACAAAATAAACATTTAAAAAGAATTTTTGAAAAATTAAGATCATGATTTAATGATAAGTAACACCATTATTGTATTTCTGTAAATATATCCAACCATAGGGGCACAAATGGCTAGTCCCTTTTCTCCCTGATGAAGGGAATGACCCGCACCTACAGATATCAGAGAGGCTGGGTCATTGTATTTGTCACCTGCAGGACACTGATATGTGTATACAAAGCACATGCCACTACACCTTCCGTTTCAGAATTCTCAGTGGCTAAGGAGTATATACTCAAATGCTGGAGTTAGAGGTGCAGATATGACCCCAATATATGGCTCACCTAATAAACTTGCTCCCTGTTCTACTGAATTAAGAAATACATGATTTGATCACCAGCAGGTTGAAACTTAGCAGCGAGTTTGCCTTCACCAGTTTTGAAACTAGAAGTGGGTGCTTCTAATTCTGTTAATTGCTTCTGGACAGAGACTGGACTAGAAGTGTTAGCAGTTATGATGTCAACAAAGTTGTGATATGTTATTTGGGGGGAAATGTCTATCTAACAGATTGCTGTGGGTCATTGAGTCAGAACTGACCCATAACTGACCCTCCAGTGCCATTTTCAGAGGCAGCAAATTGCATAGGAGGAGACTACCCATCCTTCAGCTGCAGAGAACAGCTGATGGATTTGAACTGTGTGCCTTGGAATTGCAGTGCAATTTCTTACCACTAGGCTACTAGAGGAAGTAACTTGTTTATAAGGACTTTTCTATTATGAGCCCTAACATGAAGGTGCATAAAGGTGGAGGGTCCACGAAAGAGAAGAAGGCCCTCAATGAGACAGACTGACACAGTGACTGCAGCAATGGGCTCAAGTGTGTTGGGGATGATGAGGATGGCACAGGGACAGACAGGGTTCAGTCTGTATTTCACAGGGTTGCTATGAGTCATACTCATCTTGATGACACCTAGCAACACAATAAAATTGTAGAACTGCAGATATACTGCTCCTGTTTCCACAATCCCAAACATGCACACCTGACCAGACCTTAATGAGAACAGCATAGGGATAGGAAGAAAACACTGGGAAAACAGCATCTATAACCTTAAAACATATTGCTTAGTTACAAATGTAGAAATAATTCTAAATCCTACCATTTAATGATAACTGAGCTGGTGTTTACCCTCCTGCCTGGGTTTGTCATAGCTGTATGAACATCAACCACATCAAGTGTCTGTGAGAATTAATAACAGTAACCATAAAACTGCAAGCACATGCCACGCATTTGCTGTAGATGCCAATATGCCATGACACAGGCAATGCTATTAACCCTATTATAAAGAGTATCCCCGTTTTACAGATTATAATGCCGAGGCATAGCATGATTAAATGACTAGCTTAGTTACAGATTAAATGGCATATCCAAATCCAGGCAACCTGATTCCCAAGCTCAACTCATTGAAATAATGAATGTTAAGTACATAGTACAGTACAGGCACTCAGAAAAAAAATAAAGACCAGAATTTCTACATGCCCACCATTTTGTAACTATGATTGGCATACGATCAAAAGTTTGCTCTAATGAATGCATAAAAAATAGGTTTTTTTCCAAAAAATAAAGTTATATATTTCCCCAATATTATAAAAGATTTTATAATAAATGTAATTTATAACCATAAGTATTGGTGAGTTTTGTTTGTTTTTTTAAAACGTGGGTCCATAATACAAAATATCCCTTGCTGTTGTGGTTTTTACATAAATGATAATTGATTAATAGCATGATGACTCTATTAGCATGATTTTTAAGGTACCTGGTAATTACGGGATTGCTGCTGGCCACAAATCCAACCACTGCCGTTCCTTTGTTCAGGGCGTCTTTACAGACATCAATACCCACCACCATCAGGGATTTTAGCTGAAAAAAATCACATGTCACAATATTTAATGGGGATAAAGCATTTCTTAAAACTGTGATTTAATTTCAAGTTTTCCATGAAACTGTCTATGGCTATTAAATGATTTAAATTAAGCTGTGTGTTTTGGGAGAAGAGCAGCCAGAATGCCCTGCAGAGGCAAAGACGGCGAGTCTTCGCCTCACATGCCCTGAGCACGTTACCAGGAGAGGCCGGTATCTGGAGAAAGGCGTCATGTTAGGTAAAGAAGACTCCACGACAAAGGGGCCTCAACGAGATGGATTAATGCACTAGCTACAGTGATGGAATTAAACACAACAGCAACTGTGAGGAGTTCCCCCTGTTGTCCATGCGGTCACTACAAGTTGGAACCAGCTCCATCGTGCCTGACAACACAGCCCATGCCAGGAAGAGCAAGGTCCAGATCAGACGGGTTGTTTAATCAGAAATCACAAGGAGTTAAAGACAGAGGGAAGGACTCCTGGCTTGAGAGGTACTTAGTGAGCAAAAACAAAGCAACTCCCGTCTGTGGAGGTGGCCAAGGGACACTAGTGGCTAGAGAGATTCTGAAGAAACGATTAGCCCATTTTTCTTTTGCCTCTATACGGGGGTGGGGGTGGGGGGGATCTGTCAAGTATGTCTACTGCCTGGCTCAGTTCCTCAGACTGCTAAGGAATCCTCCTGGGGCCACATGTCTCCGTGACAGGCACTGGGGGTAATATTCACCCAAGTACTTATGGAAATAAAAGGAGGGAACAACAGCCCGTCATTTCTCATCCTTCATGCCCAGTCAGGGTGATGGTATTTCAGAAGACACCAAAGGATTTCCCATCTCAGTTTGGAGGTTCAGAGTGTAGGCTAGACCACTTTCCCAGGCACTGAGAAGATCCCACCCAAGGGGCAGGGCCACTCTGAGAGTGGGTGTGGGTGCCATCAGAGACCCTGGAACAGTGATTTTAAGATAGGGGCTGAGAGGACCCAAACCTCACCCTTCTGGGTTTTGCCTCAACAAGGTTCTCTTTTACAAAACATTTGAAGCGTTCCATTTGACGGCAGCCCTTTGAGAACCAAGGCTTCTCTCCTTTTGGGTACCTCACTCTGTGCCTTGTGTAATATGCTTGTGTAATGCCAGGACACAGCACAGAGACACCACAGGACAGCAAAAACAAGTCATTCTGGGGCCATGTGAGCAGCTGCTACTTTGACCCTTTTAACTGGCTGACTGAATAAGCAGAGAAGTGCGGCAGCTTCCTCACCGGAATCTCCACAGCCCACAGCTCGCCTCCCAGTTTGCAAGTCATCTGCATGGCAATTTTGGTGGCGATGCTCATCATCATGCCCTGTTTGTTCAGAGTCCGGGTGAGCACACACTGGCTCGGCACCGGGCAGTCTGAGCTCAGGTACTTTTTAATGGGGTCATAGCAGCTCTTCTGATTGGAAGACAGAATACACATCACCTAAAAGCAAAAATAAAATTGTCAAAGAGGAAATCAATCTACTAACACTTAGAAGTAAGGTTTTTTAAAAATTCTTCTAAGGCATCTCTGGCTGGGTTCTACCAGTGAGTCTTTCACTCAGGAGTTGAGTTGAGGAGCTGAGTTGATCCTTTGTGCCCTCTGGGGACTTCTGAATTCTGTTAACCCAACTCACTGCCTTTGTTTGAGTCAATTCCAACTCCTAGTGATCCTCATCAGGTTTCCGAGGATGTAAATCTTTGCTGGAGGAGAATGCCCATCTTTTTCCCATGGTGGATTTGGACTACTGATCTTACAGTTGGCAGAGCAACACATGATTGATTACATCACCAACGCTCCTTCCTGGACTCTGTCAGTCTTTCGAAACATCCTTCTAACATAGCTCATTCCATTAAAAAATTTTCAAAGACTCTTTCCTCAGGATCTTCAGTTCTCATTCCCACTACATTCCCTTAAATTAATTTAGCTTAAATTATGTTCCTTTCCCCCCTAACCTAACACATTGGGCTGCTAATGAAAGGTCCGTGGTTTGAATCTCCCAGCCACCAGCCACATCAAGGGAGAAAAAGAGGCAGTGTTCCCTCATAAAGATTCCCGCCTCCCCTGGAGACCTGAAGGGGGAGGACTGTTGACTGACAGTGGGCTTGGATTTGGTTTTTGCTTTTACTCAGGAGGTATTAAGCAATTATAATAAAGAAAATGTAAACACATAAAAATTCTTTGTTTACTGAAGATTGAGAGGATGTTGGGAGAAGGAAGCTTTGAGTTGTCTGGTATTTTTTTATTCCCCCAATCGCTGTCACTATTCCAGTTTTTTTATCAGATGTTACTTCAACCGCAGTATCTCTCTTAGTCTAACTCCACTTTCCTCCCATCTTACACCCTTTATGTGCAAATGCCTCAAATTATAGTGTGTCCTGATGAGCAGAAAACGAAGTAATTTTTCACCTACAGACCTGTTTTAAAGTCATATCACAAATTGGAAATATTTACACATTAAAAATGAATAAATTAACACATTTAAAAATTAATAAAGTGGGACAGGAAAATATTTTTTAAATATCAGCAACAGTGTCTTAGGGATTTTTCCACTATCTTTCCCTTCTATGAGTCTGGAGCCAAAGGTAAGTGGCAGAACAAAGCAATGCCTTAGTGGAGGCTGGAACACGAGAGGACACACGAGGGGATGGGGCGAGCAGCCAAATATGTAGATACCAACAGATATCATGCTTTTCATTACCTGAGAAGACAGGCACATGTACGGCCCTGGGGGAAGTTTTCCTGTGGTGTATTAGATTGGAAGTATGACTTCTTTTTTGAAGTATATTTTTAGCTAGATAAACAGACATAGTAATGAAACAGACATAGGTATCTATCTATATGAGTATCCTATCAATCAATGGGGAGTTCTGGTGGCCTAGTGGTTCAGGAGTTGCACTGCCAAGTCAAAGGTGAGCAGTGTGAATTCACCAGGGGAAGGAAGGACAATGTCTCCACTGCAATTTGCACCCTCTGAAAACCCACTAGAGGGTTAGCTTTGAGTTGGATCTAACTCGGTGACAATGAATGAGATTTAAAAGTCGTAGTTTTACTCCACTCTGCAACCCTCATTCTGATACTTGGGGTGGGGGTGAAGGGGTGCGGGGGGGGGGACTGCATACCAATGAAGAAGTTTTTTTCTTTTGCTTTTCAAGGAGAAGAACAAACTGGAGTGGGGGTGGGGTGGGCAGGGAGAAAAGTGCAACAGTGAATGAATGGAAATTCAAAATCTCTGTAAATGTTCATTGAAGCTAATAAAAAAAAAAAAGTCATAGTTTTGCCCAATGAGAAAATTCACAGACAGTAACACACTGGTAGCAAATAAGTACACCCAGGGCCCGGGTCTTGGTTTCTAAGTACCATTCTCTATGCAAAGGAACCAGAGTTCCTTGGAGAAATATCTGATTCCAGGGCTAGGCAGCAAAATCACAAAATGAACCTAACCTGTAATGTCTTAAAGGCAGGTAGTGGCCAAATAAAGATGAGGAAGTATCCAAAAGACACAGAAATTCTCCTAGTGGCAAAATCAGAGACAAACTTGAGCATCAAAAGAAACATATAAGCACCATAGTGGATAATACCAGCAGATAAAGAAAGATTCATGAGTTCATTCTGCTATAAATAAATGAACAAATGAGAAGAGAATGTTCTTCCCGGTATGAATCAGTTCATACCAAACTATGATGGTTGCTCAATGTTGGTTTTCTAATTTACTGTCAACCAAAAATGTAGAAGGAATGCCAGAATTAGAAAATAACCATTTGGCCATTTTCACCGTAATAAACAATTCAGGCAAGAGTCATCAAGGGATGCTAAAACCACTGGGTAAAGTTCAACAAGGAACGGGCTATTTGCATAGTCTTAAGGTATCTCTCCACAAAAACTTTCATTAATTCCAAGAATAGGTGCTCGCTTAGGCAGCACATATACTAAAATTGGAACGATACAGAGAAGATTAGCATGGCCCCTGCGCAAGGATGACACGCAAATTCGTGAAGCGTTCCATATTTTTTTGGGAGCTCTGGTGGCCTAGTGGCAAGGAGCTGCAACTACAATCCCAAGAACAGGAGTAACTTCACATGCAGAAACCTGTCCATACCACCTTACACAGTGCTCAGTTAGCATCCCCAGGACAGGGAGACCCTGAGAACCTGGGAGGATGCAGTGTGTAGACAGCACCACTTCTGTGGTAACTCCTGCCAAGTGCACAGCCTGAAACGTGACCATGGGAAACAACAAAAAAATCCAAACTGAGGGGCAGGATTCAAAAAACTGCCCTGGATGTATCAAAAGAAAACCCAAGTGGTTACAGAATGGGGGAAGGGAAGACTAAAAATGTAGAACAACTATCTGCAATGCATTCAATTCCTTTACATAATCAACATTAGGAGAAATCAGAGTGGGGTCTGGATTCAGTACAATTATGTTGTTGTTGTTGTTCTGTGCCTTTGAGTTGACTATGACTCATAGTGACCCTAGGAACAATAGTTCTGAACCCTGTCTTATCCTGAGCCAGATCTCACTATCTCTGACATCTGTCCCCAGGGCCATAGTGACAAATACAATTACAGATTCTTCTATTTTTCTCTTTTTCAAACAAATGGCAACTTATCCTAAGTATTATTGTGGGCTTTTTTACTTAAAAGCATATCCTAGAGACCTTTCCATTTCCACATACAAAGACTTCCTTTATTCTTCAAAAGTTGGAGTATTACTTTTAGGAACATACTACTTTTAACTAGTTCAGACATCCTAATTGTTTACCATTACAAACAATGTGTGTATTTGTGTACTTGTGATCACGCTTGCAAAGAGTTTATCTATTTGACTTTGTTACACAGAACAAAACAAACACAAATACAGAAAATCAGAAACTAAGCTTTTAAACAGATTGATTATCTATACTGTTGTTTCACTATTGTTCATTATTCTTGGCTTTTGTATTTTTTTTAACTTATTCTTTCTGGGGTTTCCCCCCATTATTTATTTTTGTTTTCTAAGCATATTTTGGCAGTATCTCTTAATTCTGACATATAATTTTTATTTTTATGGTAGAAATTCTATAATTCTATCTGGTATTTTCTTTATGGCCTAAGAGTTGTTTGAGAGTTTGCAATTTTTCAGGTAATAGGGCTTTTTCCTTCTCCTGAGTCTGTATAAAGATTATAAAATTCATATTTACACAGGGAGCTCTGGTGGCATGGCAAGAAGCTGTGCTGAAATCCTGGAGGCACAAGGTTTGAATCCACCAGCTGCTTGGTGGGAGAAGGATGGGCAATCTCCTCCTGTGCGATTAACTGCCTCCAAAAACCCGCTGGAGGGCCAGTTATGGGTTGGTTCTGACCCCAAAGAACACAACAACAACATAAAAAGAATGCTGTTATTTTCACTTTATAGGATTTCTTTTGTGGGTTTATATTGCCTGTTTTCATGAATATTTTATAAGCCTTTTTTAAAAAGGACATTCTCTGTTAACTCTATTCATCAGCTCCATATTATTAAATAGCAGTTTCATTAAAATCTGTCTCTTCATCCTTTCAGTCTGCTTTATAGGGATCAAAAATTGAGAGAGTAAAAGTAATTACTTTTATTTATCAATTTGTTCTGTGATCTCAACTTAATACTGTTCTTGTGTTGTGTGATGTACCATTTAGCTTCATGAAGTTTCCTTCTTTGTCTCATTTGGCCTCAATTCTATCTGAAATTTTTGCTAAGCTTTCTTAGGGAGGTCTGGTACGATACTCTGCAAAGAACCACATTGCTAACCCAAAGTTAGTGCCTCTCCAATGGATCAAATCCACCAGTGGATCTGAGGGAGAACAGGGTTCTTGCATTAGATTTCTAGCCATGCTATGAGTCAGTTCCAACTCAATGGCCTTAAGTAATATTAACTAACTTTATTGAAATGGCACAGAAACACTCATTATGGTTTGGCTTGTTGAAGGGTATCAATATTTCTGTTTTATATAAATCCTCATCAACTGAACTACACAAAAATCTTAAATATATATGAGAGTTGTTTTTGTTAGTGCCATCGAGTCAAGTACAACTCAAAGCGACCTAATGAACAACAGATCTGAATCCTATCCTATCCTGTGCTATCTTCACACTTCCTGACACACGAAAGTCCATTGCAGTAGTTACCGTGTCAATCCACCTAGTCAAAGGCCTTCCTTTCCTTCACCGACCCTCTAGCCTTCCAAGAATCATGTCCCTCTCCAAGGAATAGCTCCTCTTTGCAACAAGCCCAAAGTATGTGAGGTGAAGACTCACCATTCTTGCCTCCAAAGAGAACTCTGGATGCACCATCTCCTGGACATATTTGTTTGTTCTTTTGGCAGGACATGGAATGTTCAGTGCTCTTCTCCAACACCACAGCTCAAAGGCATCGATTCTTCTGTCATCCTTATTCACTGTCCAACTCTCAGATGCATAGCAAATAATCAGAAAGACCATGGCCTGAATCAGATGCACCTTAGTCCTCAAATGGACCTCATTACTCCTCAATAATTTGAAGAGGTTCCTAATTGCAGATTTTCCCAGGGCAGTGCGTCTCCTTATTTCCTGACTGAGTACCAAGGATATTAATTGTGGATCCAAGTAAAGTGAAGTTGTTGACTGTTTCAGTCTCCTTTCCAACCATTAGGATGTTTCCTTATAGGTCCAATGGTAAGAATCATTGTTTTCTTGACATTCAAATGCAATCCATACTGAAGGCTGCATTCCATGATCTTCTGCAAAAAGTGCTTCAAGTCCTCCTCACATTCAGCAAGCAAGGTATGTCACCTGCATAACACTGGTTATTGATGAGTCAGTCTCCCTCTGATCCTGATCCCATAATCCACTTCATGGAGTCCACCTTCTCCAATAATTTGTTCAGCATACAGATTAAATAGATATGGAGAGAGAACACAACTTTGACACACTCCCTTACTCCCTTCTTAATTTTAAACCATGCAGAGTTCCCCTCTTCTGCTCGTAAAACAGCTTCTGGTCTAGATATAGGTTTCATATGAGTACAATTAAGTGCTTGAGGATCCCAATTCTCCCAATGTCAGACACAACTTTTTATGATCCACACATTCTAATGCCTTTGCATAGTCCATACAACACAAATAGACATTCTTCTGGTATTCTTTACTTTCAGCCAGGATCCATTTGACATCAGCAATGATATCCCTGGTGCCACGGGCTCTCCTAAATCCTGCTTGAGCTTTTGGCAGTTCCCTATCTATATACTGTTCTAGCCATTTTTGAGTAATCTTCAGCAGTATTTTGCTGTATGAGATATTAATATTGTTTGATAGTTTCCATATTCAGTTGCATCACTTTTCTTGGGAATGGGAACAAATAAGAGTAGATTTCTGATATTTATTCTAGTGTTGATAATACTCTATAGTCTTTTCGGAAAAACTCCATATTTCAATAAATATAGTCTTTAATGTTCCTTACAAAGAACTTGGAGATGTAAGCCTCTGTTTTCAGATCTATAAAATGGGGTAAAGAGTAGAGGACAGGAAGCTCTGGTGGCCTGGAGTTAAGGGGTTGCACTGCCAACCCAAATGCACTCAGTTCAAATCCACCAGCTGCTTCAAGGGGGAAAGATAGGCAATCTCCTTCCATGTGATTTACTGCCTCTGAAAACCTGCTGAAGGGTCAGCTCCAATTTGATGGTACATAACAGCAACTACAAGTAGAAAAAATGAAGCTCTGGTGGCCTAGGGGTGAGAACTTGCATTTTTTTAACCCAAAGATACATGGTTTGAATTCATTACCTGCTCTGCAAAAGAAAGGTGGGCAATCTCCTCCTTTAATATTTACTGCCTCTGGAAACCTACTGGAGGGTCAGGTATGAGCTGGTACCATCTTGCTCGCTCACAACAACAACTGTGTAGTGATTCTGATGTCAATCCAATACTCAGGGGAGAATAACCTTGCTTGTAAGCAGAATATACTAAAGCATCTCAGGTATCAAATCTGTAACTTATTCTCAAAGAGTTCAAGAAAGATAAAAGGGATGAGTGAGCTGGGAGGAGAGGAGAAGAGAAGTCTCCTCTTCTCAGTGGGAGGCCAGGGTCCTAGAGAAGAGTTTAAAACAAACCAACCAACCTAGAAATGGGAATGAATGAGAGATTTTTGGGAACAGGGATACCCATTTCAACTTGTTTTAAATTATGAGATGGGATGTACTTGCGATACCTTGGTCCCAAGTCTTCTGCCATATGCCTGCCTACCTGTTTCTCTCTCTCTCTCCACCCCCCTACACACACACACACACACACACACACACACACACACACACACACTCATTCACTCTGGGGAATGAGTCAATTATGAGTGTCCCAGAGTTTGGGGGAAGCAGGAAGTTGGGGCCATTGTGACTTGGGGAACCTACACCCTCCAAGAATCTGCTCAAACATTGTGAAGAAAAGTGGGTATCTGTATTTAATAATCCTTATTTATGAGATAAGGTGGAAGGCATTTACTCTTAAACTTGGGTAAAAGACAGTTCCCAGTAAGACAGAAAATGTGCAGGTATTCAAGAAGAAAAAAACACAGATGTAGCCGAAAGCAGGTAAAAATATGAAAATTAAATAAAATGTTACTGATTGATGAAAATGCTGGAATTAACTTTCTTGAGTACTTTGGAAAAGATATCAGTTTCCAAAATATAAAAACATTAAAGAGTGTATTCAGTTTCCTAATCTCAAAATTGCTGTTGTTGCTGTCAAATTGAGTACAACTCATGGTGATCCTGTGAATAACAAATCTCAACCCTCTGCTATCCTGTGCCAACCTCACAATCTCTGACACACTTGAGCCCATCGCTGCAGTCACTGTGTCAATCCAACTCACTGACAATCTTCCTCTCCTTCACTGTCCTTGCACCTTTCCAAGGAATAGCTTCTCCTAGTAACATGCCCCAAATATGCAAGATGAAGCCTGACCATCTTTGCCTCCAAGGAGCATGTGAGCTGTACCTTCTCTAAGACACATCTGTTTGTCCTTTTTGCAGTCCAGGGGATATTCAGTACTATCCTCCAATACTACAGTTCAAAGGCACACATTTTTTTCTTTGTTAAGCTTATTAATTGTCAGGTGACTGAAAAAGCATGGTATATAGAGTTAATTTTCTTGAATAATTTGCTCAGCATACAGACTGAACAGGTACGAAGAAAGGATACAACCCTGAAGCACTCCTTTCTTAATTTTATATCATACACTGTTCCCTTGCTCTGTTCGCACAACAGCTTCTTGGTACAAGTTTTGCATGAGCACAATAAAATGTTCTGGGATTCCCATTCTTTTCAATGTTAGCCATAATTTGTTATGATTCTCAGTCAAATGCTTTTGCATAGTCAATAAAGAATAAACAGACATTTTTCTTATATTCTCTTTCAGCCAGGAGCTATTTGACATCAGCAATGATATCCCTGGTGCAATGGCCTCTTCTAACTCCTACTGGAACTTCTGGCAGTTTTCTATTGATGTACTACTGTTCTAGCCTTTTTTGAATCATCTTCAACAGTATTTTGCTTGCATGTGATATTAATGATATTGTTCAATAACTTACACATTCTGTTAGATCACCCTGCTGGGGAGTGGGAACAAATACGAACTTCGTTCAGTTGCTCTGCCATTCAGCTGTCCTCCAAATTTATTGGCATAGACTGGAGGGCACAACCAGGGCTGCATCTGTCAACTTCTTCCTTTCCTCCCACTGGCTCTTTCTTGATCATATGGTATGGCTCTTGCTACAGAAGATCAAGGAATGCAGCATTCAGTATGGATTGTGTCTTAATATTAAGAAAACAAAGATTCTTACCACTGGACCAGTAGGCAGTATCCTGATGGATGGAGAGGAGACTGAAACTGTCAACAGCTTCATCTTGCTTGGATCCACAATTATCACCCTTGGTATGAACAACAAGGAGATGCAATGCACTGGGGAAATCTGCAGTTAGGGACCTTTCCAAATTACTGAGGAGTAGTGATATGAATTTGACTACAGGAAATAAGGTGTGTCTGATTCAGGCCATGGTCTTTCCAATCCCAGACCTGGACAAGGAATAAGGATGACAGAAAAAGAAATGACGCCTTTTTGCTGTGGTGTTAGGGAAGAGCACTGAAATATCCCATGGATGGCCAAGAAAATGAATGTCTTGGAGAGGGTGCAGCCAGAGTACCCTCTGGAGGCAAGAATGATGAGGCTTCATCTCACAAAGTTTGGACATGTTGCTAGAGGAGTTATTCCTTGGAGAGGGACATGTCATTGGGGAGGGTGGAGGGTCAGCAAAGGAGAAGTCCCTCAACCAGGTGGATTGAAATGATGACTGCTGCAAAGTGTGAGGATGGCGCATGAAAGGACTAGGTTCAGATTTTTTTGCTCTCAGGGTCACTGTGAGTCATATTCAACTCGATGGGTATTTCCTGAAATATTTCAGTGTTGGCCACTTCTTTTTTGGTACAGTGACTCTGTGTACTCCCTCCATCTTCCATCCATGATGCTTCCTGGATCATTCAAGATTTTGCCCAGAGCATGTCCTAAATATTACTACTTAAGGCTTGAATTTGTTTTTCAGTTCTTTCAGCTTGAGAAATGCTGAGTAAATTATTCCTTTTTTATTCTCCAATTTTACTCTTTTTGCTCTCTATCTTTATTCAAGCTGAAGCCCCAATCTTTCGACTTCCCCAGGCCCAGCTGGCAGCTCCTGGGCTTACAGCAGGCAAGCAGTGGCAAGGAAGAAAAGCAGGACTGTTCGGGGAGAGAAAAAAGAAAACTGATACACTAGAACAACAAAAGAATTACCCGGTACTTACCAACTGAATGTTGGGGACAACATGTTGCTGTATAGCTCTAAGAAATGAAGCTGGACTGTCTTGGACTCTTATGCTGCATAAAAAGACAAATTGCAAAGCTCTATCAAGCCTCTTCTCAGTAGGATATGATCATGTGGTACTAAAATAACACAAATGGATTTCCATGCCAGACAAGGAATTTTAGCAGCAAGTTATTAGAGAAAAATTTAAACTTTTGCATCTTAAATGGTTTTCCCTATTAAAGGACATGTCAAACACACTTAACAATTAGTTCTATTCTCTTTAGAAACTGCATTGGTGGAAGATGACATTTTCTCCATTGAACTCCTATAAGGAATAATTCTACTGTTAAAAATGGGGCTGAAAGACGACTTGTGAACTCACTAGTCTAGAAATATCAAATGCCTAAAATGAAGTTCAGATTTAAGCAGAATTAAACTTTAACTAATATTTAATCTAGGTGCAAATTTTAAAATAAGATTTATTAGTCATCACCTTAATGAGACCAAAACCATCTAACTTTCATGATTCAGATAAAGGAAGTCTGGAGCCCTTTTTTCCCTCTCCTTTAATGACATTTTGCTTTGAGTCGGAGTATAATCTCTTTAATAGCTTCAATTAATCAATCAATGAATCAGCAAGTCCTTAACTGTCTAGTATATAACCCTGCACACTGCAATGCACACTCTAGCTTCTTATGAAGGAAGAGCAGTGGTCAAGAGTTCAGCTGCCTATGAAAAAGTCAGTGGTTTAAGCCCACCAGCCGCTCAAAGGGAGAAAGTGAGGACACTGTACTTCTGCAGAGATTTATGAAAATCTTGCATAAAAATTGTTAGGGATATACAAATGGCCTGCAGCATTGTTTAAACATCTACGTGATCCTGACTTCCCCAATTCAATCTCTTGCACTCAGACTCAACTATCTTATTGTCTATTCCTTCAAAAATCACTAAACAAATTATTTTAGATAATAAAGGCTATGCATATATATCTAAAATGGGTACTTCACAGGGGGAAAGGAAAAGGAAATTAATTAAATGAATTAAAATTTGGGTTTTCAGATAAAGCCCATCCAGAACGGAACACGGTGCTGGCTCCCTGTGTGATAAAACCGCTGTGACAATGGTCTTGGGTCTGTGACTAGCTTCTTTCAGGATTCTTTTCTTACTTTATTAGCTGGGAGGCTAAGGTAAATTAGAGCAGGTGAAACCTAAACTAGTTGATTTGTTAACAACCTTGATAAGGGGGAATTCTAGATTCTTTATGTAAACTGAGACATTTGGATTACCTGTGGTTTTCAACAATGCTTGCTATATCAGTGTAATTAATTAATAACCACATGTAAAGAATAACTCCTCAACCTGCCAATGAAGATGGCTATACCTCCAAGGTAAAAGAGAAAAAGAAGTACAAGAATTGGTTTCCTTTTCTAAGCAAACTGACTGCAACAAAGTGAGGAATGGCCATTTTTATGTGACAAACTATGTGACTCTCTCTCTATTCTCTCTCTTTCTGTGTGTGTGTGTGTGTATGTGTGTGTATTCTATCTCTCTCTCTCTCTACATATATATATACACACTGTATATATGTGTGTGTGTATATATATATGTGTATATATATATATATACACACACACTATATATACACACACACATCCCTTATTAAGTTAAAAGCAACTTATTTCCTTTGATCATGCTCAATAATTTGTGTAGTATCTGGCATCCACTCAGTAAGTTTCAAAGAACACTAACTTTAGAAAACTATCTGAATTATTACTCTTATGTTCCGAACAGAATTAGAAAAGTTTATTTCTGATCTATTTTACATTCAATATTAAAGCACTGAATATATCAAATCAATGAGGAAATGTCATTTCTATTTATTAAATATTCTGTTTGTCATTAAATTTTATTAATAGCTGTACTATAGGGATTTATTAGACATTAAAATACTAGTCACTATGGGGAAAAATTTGAAGTAATGACACCATTGTTTATGAAGAATATTGAAACTAAATGTATAAAAAGACCAACATAAGTGAACTAACTCAGTCCCATAAGGACAAATACTGTACAAGACTATTATTGTGGACATAGATAACTAGTAAAATGTGTATGAGGATGTAAGGGGAGGGAGCACAGGGGTGAGTAACGAGTGGGGATGGGTGGGCTGTGTAATCATAGGGTCACACAATTTGAGGGGTGGAGGGTGGGGAGAGTTAAGGAAATGGGAACGATCTAGTGTGAAAAACAATGTATGCTAACTTTGTAAGTAGAACCTGTATCAAATAAAAAGTTTATATTTTAAAAAAGTAAAGAAAAAACAAATAGATTTTGACTTTATAAAATATAATCATTAAAAATCCATCTACAAAAAATAAAACCCATCTACACTCAAGTATTTGCTTGGAACTTTTTATTGGAAAACTTTGCCAATATAGTTTTGTGGATACTTAAGAGTCATTATTTCCTACCCTCTAAGCAAACCAAATGAGGACTTTAAAAAAAAGAGAGAGAGAAAGAGAATAAAAGAGTGACTTTTAGCATATTCTCACATTTTGGGGTAGTCCACATTAAATCCCATGGAACTTCCAACTCGTCTCAAGCAGCTGAGGAAGCTCTCAATCACACTTTCAGCTCCGTTACTACATATGATCAGCCATTTAGTCAAAGACGGTGCACTTAAAACTCTACAAGTTCGAATATCCTTGAACCAATCAGCAGCAGATGCTGGTTGAAACTGAGGAGTATAATGAAGAAATGATGGAACAAATTCATTAAGAGAGTAATTCAGTAAAACAGGACGGGAAAAGTGCCCAAGCCTATTAGGAGAGGAGTACCAACTCTAGTACTGTTTTCTATTCAGTCCTAAAATTGTTTCGATTTATGGGATCTGCCTTTTAGAGTAGGAAGGCATCACAGTACAAGCTCCATGAGGAATGAGACACTGAGAGGTTCAACGACCTGCCCACAGTCATATGGATACAGGTGCTGCACATCTGAAAAAAACACATGTTCTTGCTGGTAGCACAATGTTGGACAAGGCCTTTGCTTTGGATTTCCAGTGCCTAGGACTAAGAAATCTACAAAAAGAAGCAGACTTTCCAGTCTCGGTTCTCAAAAACCATCTCTCTACATTGTTTATTGCTAGGTGCACTGAGCTGGAGCCACAGCTCCAATGATGATTCATAGCTGACCCTCCAATGGGTATTCAGAGGCTTTAAACTACATGAAAGGAAACTGCCCATCTTTCTTCCTTGCAGCTGGCGGATTTGAACCATTTGCCTTTGGATGGGCAAACTTCAATCCAAATTCCTTACCTATTAAGCCACCAGCACTTCCTCCCTTTGCTTTAGGCATTTATATATCGTACATAGAAAATGCTTATTGTCTGTGCCCAGGTATTAAAAATAATCTTAGAAAGCAGTTAAGAATATACATTATGCTCAGAGTAGTTCTATCTATGAGCAAGGGACAAAGGCAAGACTTAGGCTCCTTTCTTAGTCTTAGAAGGGCCTCAGATGAGCAGAAAAAGCAAGCTCCCAGCACTGAAGAAAAACTTACACCCATAGACTGGAATCAAATTGAAATGCCATGGCTGGGACAGGAAGAGCTACTGTTTAAATTAAAAGGGCTCATACTGCTGTTTCATTTCCTGATACTCAAAGTGTGTCCATGGCCCAGTTTTACGGGCATCCTCTGAGAGCTGGGTAGAAAAGCAGAGTCCTGAGCCCCATACCAGACCTACTAAGTAAAAATTTGCAGGATGGCAAACTCCTCCGGTGATTCTTAACTACTTTAGTGTTTAAGAAACATTCTAACCCTTCTGTTCTAGTAACTCAGAAGCTGTAGCTACGCTATGAAGCCAGATAGTAGAAGCATAGATTTGGAATTCAGGGTGGCCATTCTGACTTCTGGTCACCACCTACCTTCATGATGCCTTACTAATAAGTGATTAGGAAGCAGCCTTAGGCTGAGACCCAAGTGGGCAGACTGGCCCTCTGTACTCAAATGGTTCTGTTCGAAGCTAAGGTCCACTCCTTTCCATGACAGCCAATGTGAGGAGAGTCACAGTTTCCTCACTCACACCACTTCTACTTAAGTGAATGTCTTCATTTTTATACCGACTCAACAGCACATCTTTTTGGAAATTAGCAGGTGCCAAAACAGAAAAACCAAATCTGGTGTCAGGAAACACATCCACGTAGGTATCTTCACCAGCTGATAGACTTTCCTCATGTAAGGTTCCTTTATTTATCATCTTATGGCTAGGAAGAAACACAGTACAGTATGTCCAAGGCACACCTTAAGCTCAATGAACCTTTATTGCACAGTCCCTAGGGCCCAATTTCAGAAAAACAGAATTGACAGGGAGTCAATGACATGGTCACCTCCAGCCATCCACCACAACCTCTGGGAGTCTTTCTCTCACTATGTCATGTCTGGGGATGGGTTCTAGGTGGATTTCTTTATTTTTGTACAACCGGAGCAGCATTTTATTTTGAAAGATTAACAGATATGGAAACAAAATGTCCAAATTCTGGTATCAGAAAACATATTCTATCAGGTACATTCATTACTTAAAAAGTTTTCTCACTGTGGTTTTTATACATAAGAGTTTTTGTTGTTGCTATTAGGCACTGTCAAGTTGTCTGCCACTCATAGCAACCCTGTTTACAGCAGCTCTGAAGCCTGCCCTGTTCTGAGCCAGTCTCACTGATTCCGATACACCAACCCCTATTACCCCAGCTACTATATCAATCCATCTCATCCAGGGTCTTCCTCTCCTGTGATGTCCCTCCACCCTTCTGAAGAAGATGTTTTCTCCGAGGATCAGTCCCTCCTGACCACAAAATCCTAGCCTCCAAGGAGAAACCTGGTTTCACCCACTCCAAGAGAGACCTATTTGTTTTCTTAGTGGTCGATGGTATTTTCAAGACTCTTCTCCAGCACTGTTTCTTCTTCCATAATCCTTAATCATTGTCCAGCTCTCTGATGCACAGCAACTAACTGCAAAGATCATGGCCTGGATCAGGCGCACCTTAGTCTCTAGACTGACACTGTTGCTTTTCAGTACTCTGGAGAGGTACCGGACACCAGATTTTCCCAAGACAATTCATCTTTTGATTTCCTGACTGCTGGCACCAAGAGTGCAATGGCTGAAATATTGTTTCCTAATGCATATTTAAGGGAGCTCTAATGGCTTGGTTGTAAGGAATTGTGCTGTTAATGTAAAGGTATGCAGTTCAAATGCACCAGTTACTTCATTGGAGTAAAATAGGCAATTTCCTCTCTTGCATTTTATTGCCTCTCAAAACCCCTTGGGGGGGTCAAATACAGGTTGATTCTGACTTGAGAATATACAGTAACACCACAACTGGTACCTTAAGGGTAAGGAGCTATGCTCCCATTCCAAAGCCACTCAATTAAACTCTACCAGCTGCTCCACGGGACAAAGATTAGTAATTTCCTCCCTTGTAATTTACTGCCTCTGAAAACCCTCTGGGTCAGCTATGAGTTGGTTCCAACTCAATAGCACACAACAACAACACATATTTAAAGTGACACCACATTGGATGCACTAAGCCCATGCAAGTCCATGCAAACCAGTCACAAGGGATTTCAAGGTTTTAGGGCAAGGGGAGGTAAAGGACAATACTGGGGGGGGTACAAATGGATATTATGAGGGTACTTGTTACTCAAATTTGAGAATAATTGAGAAGAAGCTAAACTCTATGAAGAAGAATGTGGCATCAAGATTGGAGGAAGTCTCATCAACAACTTGCATTATGCAGATGACACAACCTTGCCTGCTGAAGGTAAAGACTGGAAGCACTTGCTGAAGAAGATCAAAGATGGTAGTCTTCAATATGGATTACATCTCAATATCAAGAAAACAAAAATACTCATCATTGGACCAATTGTTGTGTTATACCATTAAGTCAGAACCAACTCATAGCTGACCCTCCAAGTGGGTTTCCAGAGGCAGTAAATCATATGGGGCGGGGGGAGACTGCTCCTCCATCCCCAAGGAGCAACTGGTGGATTTAAAGCACACCTTCAGACCTTCCAAACAGGTACCTTCATAAAAGATAGAGAAAAGACTGAAGTTGTCAACAATTTCATTTTACTTGGATTCACTATCAACAGTCAGGGTAGTAGCAATGAAGACATCAAAAGATATGCTGCTTTGTGAAAATGTGTTGTCAAAGCCCTCTGCAAAGTGTTAAAGAGCAATAATGTCAGTGTAAAGGCTAAGATGGGCATGACGCATGCCGTGAGATTTTCAGTTGCTTCCTATCCATCTGTAAGCTGGACAATGAATAAGGATGAAAGAATCAATGCCTTTGATTTCAGGTGTTGAAGAAGAATGACCCCGTGGACAGCCAGAATAGCAAATAAATCTGTCTTGGAGGAAGTGTAACCAGGGTGCTCCTTAGAAACAATGAAGATAAAACTCGATCTCACATAGTTTGAACATGTTGGGGGGCGAGGCAGTCCTTGGAAAAAGCTGGGAAAGGTGGAGCATTGGAGAATGAGAAGAAGACTCTCACCTAGATGGACTGATACAACAAGTATACCCATGGGGTCGAGTATGTGGAAAATCATGAGGATGGCTCAGAACAGGGCAAGGTTAAGACCTGATGTTCAAAGGGTTGCTGCGAGCTGCCATGGACTCAATGGGATATAACAACAACTTTCACTCTAAGGGAATCGTGGTGGCATAAGCCTTAGACAGTTGCACTGCTTATCCAAAAGCCACACTTCTCTGACAGTTTGAATCCACAAGCTGCTGCAAGGGAGAAAGGTGAACAATTTCTTCTCTTGTGATTTGTTTAGTGTTATCAAATGGACTACAACTCACAGGGACCCTATCCTGTGCCATCCTCATGATCTCTGTCATGTCCAACTCCACGGCCGTTGCCATTGTGTCAGTACATCTGGCTGAGGGTCTTTCTTTTGCTAACCCTCTACCTTTCCCAGTTTCGTTTCTTTCTCAAGGACAAAAAGCCCCTCCTGATACAAGCTTTGATATATTAAGACAAAGCTTCACTGTCCTTGCCTCTAAGGAGCACTCTGTTATACTTCCTCCGAAACAGATTTGTTTGTTTCATTGTCAGTCAGTCCACGGACTATTCAAAACTCTTGGCCAACACCACAATTCAAAGGTATCAACTCTTCTTCAGTCTTTTACATTTTATCCAACAATCAGGTGCATATGAAGGAACTGAAAATACCTTGACTTAGATTGGGCCGATCTAAACAAACATTCTTTGAGTTAACCTAGCCTTTAAACTAACATCCTTTCTCTATCTCATGTTAAAGAAATCCCTGAGAGCATATATTTCCAGTCCAACGCATCTTTTGAGTTCCTGACTGCTGCTAACGATGGGTATTGACTGTGGATACAAGTAAAATGAAACCACTGACAGCGTCAATCTTTTCTCCATCTATCATGATGTTGCCTACTGGCTCAGTGATGAGGATTTTTCATTTCTTGATATTGAAATGCAATCCATAATAAAGACTATAGTCTTTCATCTTCCTCACTAAATGCTTCCTTACATTCTGTAAGCAAGGTTGTATGTCATTTGCATAATGCAAGTTGTTGGTGAGTCTTCTTCCAATCCTAAAGCCATATTCTTCTCCATAGAGTCTTTTCCTCAGCATACAAACTGAATAGGTATGGAGAGAAGATATACAACCCTGAAACACACCTTTCCTGGTTTTATCTCTCTCTTGTGATTTCCTATCTCAGAAACCCAATGGAGGTTCACCTATGAGTCAGTTTTGATGATGTGATGAGTTAAGTGTGTCACTCTAAAACAGCCTCTGATAGTGCAACAGTTAAACACTCAGTGCTAACTGAAAGGCAGGTGATTTGAACCTACAACCTAGAAACCCCTGCTCCATGTAATTGGTCCCTATGAGTTTGAATCTACTTGACAGCATCTAATAACCATCATTCTATCAAGTCTTAAAGAGGTCTGTATCTTCAAATGGATTCTTTTAATTGAAAATAATACCACAATACTTACTGTTTGGTCTTGCATTAATATCTTTTCAGAAGGCAAAACACGGCCTGTCAGAGACTTCTGGCATCCAAAATGCAGCCCCCAGCTCTCCAGTTCATAACGTGTATCTTTGTTTCTGTGGGTAGATTTGAGGTTTGGATCATTAAGGTGCTTAGCTTATAAAGAGTTTTAATCATTAGAGATGTAATTAGAAGTTACTGAATTATTAGTGATTCCCACCCCCCTGTTTTTTAGGGTTTCTGACTTCTCTTTCTGCACACCAGTCCTCTCCCTTATTTTCTTATTCTCTAGCACAGCCACAATGCAAATCATAATCATTCTTGTGTAATTTCTCTCATGAGTAGGACAATATAATGGTCAAAAGGATCATCAAAGGATGGTGGTCACTGATGCCTGAAGGATGATGTAATGGATTGATAAAGGGCCAGAGAGTCAAAGGCACACGGGTTAAAATCTTAGCTCCAACATTTAATATACATCACCTTGAATTAAGAGTTTAGTCTTTTTAAGCCTTGGTTTCCTCATTGGTAAGGATAATAAAGTAGCTGTGTCACTGTATCAAATTTATGATTAAACATGACAATTATAATGATTTAACCAGAAAAGTGGTTGCATAGTGCCTAGCATATGCAGAGGATTCAATAAATGTGAGAAGTTCTCTCTCTTAATTAATTTGTCAAACTACAGAGTATTTTTAATTTCTGAGAATGGAAATCTGAAATAGCATTTCAACATATGGTTGTTGTTATGTGCTGTCGAGTCCCATGCGCACAACAGCACTGAACTTTGTCCTATCCTAAGCCCGTCTCAGTCTCTCACACATCTAACTCCATTACCCCAGTTACTGTGTCTGTTCATCTCCTCCAAGGTCTTCCTCTTTTGCACTGTCCTTTTACCAGGGACTAGTCCCACCAGGCAACATGCCCAAAGTTTGTCATACAGAGCTTCAAAATCCTTGCCACCAATGAAAAACTTAGTTTCACTCTCTCCAGGATAAACATGTCTGCCCTCTTGGCAGTCCAGAGTGTTTAATACTCTTCTCCAGCACTACAACTAAAGCACATTGATCCTTCTTCTGTCATCCTTAGTCACTGTCCAGCTTTCTGAAATGTAGCAAGTAATTGTGAAAACAATGGCATGGATCAGACATACCTTGGTCTCTAAATTGACATCATTGCTCCTCAGTACTCTAGAAAAATTCCTGACAAGAGATTTCCCCAATGAAATTCATCTTCTGATTTCTTGACTGCTGATGCCAAGAGTGTTGACTGTTGAACCAAGCAACCTGAAATTGTTAACCTCAATCTCTTCTCGATCTATCATGGTGCTGCCAATTGGCCAAGTGGTAAGAATATTTGTCTTTTGTTGTTGTTGTTAATTTTTGTCTTCTTGATGTTGAGCTTCAATCTGTATTGAAGACTACAGTCCTTGACTTTCTGCAGCAAGTGCTTCAGGTCTCCTTCAGTTTCAGCAAGCAAGTTGTATCATCTGCATAACGCAGATTGTTCGTAAGTCTTCCTCTAATCTAAATGATGCTTCATTTTTCCTCACAGAGCCCAGACTCACAAATGATCTGTTCCACCTATAGATTTAAAAGGTATGGAAATAGGACACATCCCTGAAGCACTGTTTTCTTGACTTTGAACAATGCAGTGTTTCCTTGCTCAGTTCTGATGACTGCTTCCTGATTCAAATATAGATAGGTTTTGCATCCACAAAATCAAGAGTCTTGGAATTCTCATTCTTCTCAATGTTAGCCACAATTTGTTGTGGTCCACACAGTCAAATGTCTTTGCATAGTTAAACAAACACAGATAGACATTGCTCTGGTACTCTCTGCTTTCAACCAAGATCCATCTTCCATTGGCTAAGATGTCTTTAGTACCACGGCCTCTTCTAAATCCAGCTTGTATTTCTGGTAGGTTTTTGTGGGTTTTTTAAATCATCTTCAGCATAATTTTGTTTGCAGTTGATATAAGGGATATTGTTTGATAATTTCCACATTGTTGGATCACCTTTTTTTGGAATAGTAATGGGAATAAATATGTATCTCTTCCAGTCAGTGGGCTAGGTAATTGTTCTCCAGATTTCTTGGCACAACCTGGTGAACACTTTCAGGGCAGTGTCAGTTTGTTGAAACCTATTAATTGGTATCCCATCAATTCATGAGACCTTGGTTTTTTGCCAGTTCCTTCAGTGCAGCTTGAACTTCCTCCTGATCATAAATTTTTTCAAAATTTAAATTCTTCTGTCAGCCATTTCTTTTCGGTACAGTGACTCTGCATACTCCAACTTCTCTTGATGCTTCCTGGATCATTCAATATTCTGTCCATAGCATCCTTAAGTACCGTCGCTGGAGGCTTGAATTTGTTTTTCCGTTCCTTCAGCTGAAGAAAGGTGGAAGTTCACCCTTTTGAATGTCTGACTCCAGCTCTTTGCACATTTCATTGTAATATTTTGCTCTGTCTTCCAGAACTGCTCTTTGAAATCTGTTCAGCTCCTTAATTTCCTGATGTGGTGAATACCACATGCTGGAAATTAAGGAAGAATCAATACATGGTACTAATCATATTTCATGTGCCCAAGAGCTACATGGGCCTAAGGGCTTTAATGGACAATGTGACTTAGTCTGGTGGAGAGAAAAAGGAGGAAGTTCAATTTTTGCCACTCAGGTTCAACAACCTGTCTAACTGTGGGTAGGCTTGCTATTTGAGAACCAGAAGGGCTGTGCCATGAAAGTATGTTGTTGTTGTTGTTGTTATGTGCCATCGAGTCGCTTGCAACTCATAGCGACCCTATGTACAACAGCCCTAAACTTCGCTCTGTCCTGGGCCAATCGCACTGTCTCTGACACTCCCATCCCAATTATCCCAGTCACTGAATCAATCCACCTCATAGAGGGCCTTCCTCTCCTGCGCCGTCCCTCCACCCTCCCAAGCATGATGTCCCTCTCTAAGGACCGGTCTCTCCTCACAACATGTCCAAAGTAAGTTAGACGGCGCCTCAGAATCCTTGCCTCCAAGGAGCCACCAAGTTTAACCCTCTCCAGGACAAATCTGTTTGTTTTCCTAGCAGTCCATGGTATTCTCAATACTCTTCTCCAGCACCACAGCTCAAAGGCATCAATTCTCCTTCTATCCTCCCTGGTCATTGTTCAACTCTCTGATGCATAACAGGTGATTGCAAAGACCATGGCCTATATCAGACGCACCTTAGTCTCCAGAGAGACAGCACTGCTCTTCAGCACTTTGGAGAATTCCCTAACAGCAGACTTTCCCATGGCAATGCGCCTTTTAATTTCCTGGCTGCTGGTGCCAAGACTGTTGACTGTGGAGCCAAGCAAACTAAAACTGTGTACAATCTCAATCTCTTCACCATCCATCCTGATGCTGCCAATTGGTCCAGTGGTGAGAAACTTTGTCTTCTTGACATTGAGCCTCAATCCATATTGTAGGCTACAGTCCTTGACACTCTGCAGCAGGTGCTTCAGGTCCTCCTCAGTTTCAGCAAGCAGGCTTGTGTCATCCGCATAACGCAGATTGTTGATAAATCGTCCACCAATCTTGACTCCACATTTCTCCTCATAGAGCCCAGCCTCCCGGATAATCTGTTCTGCATATAGGTTGAAAAGGTATGGAGATAGGATGCATCCCTGGTGTACGCCCTTCCCAACTTTGAACCATGCAGTGTTCCCTTGCTCTGTTCTGACGACTGCCTCCTGATCCAAGTATAAGTTTCGCATTAGAACGATCAAGTGTTCTGGGATTTCCATTCTTCTCAGAGTCAGCCACAGTTTGTTATGATCTACACAGTCAAATGCCTTTGCATAGTCAATGAAACACAGATAGACATTCCTCTGGTATTCCCTGCTTTCAGCCAAGATCCATCTAACATCAGCTTTCAGCCAATATCCATCTAACATCAGCTACAATATTTCTAGTACCACGACCCCTTCTGAAACCAGCCTGGACTATACATGAAAGTATAGTCAAATTAAAAAATGATTAAGTGGTATTTCCAATGTTTCGTTTTCTCATATTTCATGAGGCCACTATGTTAAGATTGAACAGTCTTAATCCTGCACACAGGATTTGGACTGCTGGTTCCTTTTTTTTTTAACCCTTTCCTTCACTCAAATTTTTACCCAAAATCTCCATATATCAGGCAATGGCAGCCTAGTGGTAAGGAGCTGCGCTGCCAACCCAGAGTCACACAGTTTGAATTCACCAGCTGCTCCAAGGGAGAAATATGGGCAGTCTCCTCCCATGAGATTTACTGCCTCTGAAAATCCACTGGAGGGTCAGCTATGGGCTGGTTCTGATTCAACAGTACATAACAACAGGCTCAAGAGGGTGGTAGTCTTACCAAAGTGGCTCCCTACCATCTCCTCTCACCTGTTCGTCCCAAAGGCAGCTCAGTTTAACCTCTGGGCTTGGAACAAGACCAGCCCCAAACACTTCAGTCTTGGTCAATAAGAATAAGATGTTTTCATCCTGGAACAGAAGATCAATCCATGAGGAGAAGCTGCTGTCGGGTGGGCCCTGACTCACAGGGCCCATATATGTGCTCCATACAGTTTTCCAAAAGCAGATCACCAGGCCTTTCTTCCAAGGAACCTTTGGATCAACCAAAGCTTCAAGCTTTCTACGGCAGCTGACTATTTAAACTTTTACATCACCCTAGGACTCCATACAGAGCAAATTAAATCAAGCCAGATATTGTGGAATCAATTCCAACTGCAGATACCATATAGGATGAAGTAGATTCTTTTCATAGCTTCCCAAGATGGTAGATGGTTATAAGAACAGGCCATACACTGTTCTCCCATGGAGTGGCTATTGGATTTGAACTGCTGACCTTTCAGTTAGTAGTCTAACACTTTAAGCACTGTGTAACCTGTTCTCCAAATTTATCTCACACTCACTCACTGTAAATTTCAAAACTAATTACAATGTCAACACTTACTCATTTATTGTAAAAATCAGTGACTCTTTATCCAATTTGTAGGCTGTAGATGGTGGGGAAGGAGAATGCCCATCATTCTCCCTGGAAGGCCGGAGACGTACATCCTCTGGGTGAACAGTGCAACTCATCACCAGAGCTCCCCATTCCTTCACAGAAGATACACTTCTATAAACCAGGCCCCAGGCAGGGCGCGTGCTTGTCCCCAAGGCGTCTTGCCCACCACAGTACCTTTGGATGTCGTCAGCAAGCCTGGCCAGCTGCTGCTGCCTGTCCAAAGGACTGAGGTGCATCACTTCAGCCAGAGACTTCATGACCCGGAAATCAGAGACTGTCTGTCTGGACATTCCTGTTAAATACAACAGAAACAAAATGAGGAAAGAGACAGTGTACTACCCAACCCCCACCCAGCTTGGGCACCATCTAACAGGTTCACTTCGACTAAGATCAGATCTGCTATGTGGATGGCATTGTCCTCAAAAATGTAAACTTTTTTTTTGAAAAAACGTTATTTCACATTTCCTGGTACCTAAATGTAAAAAAAAAAAAGAGGGGAAAGATAAAGGTTAAAGATATTTGTATTTTTTTTTCTTTTTCAAAAATTATAAATTGAACAAAAATGTACGAAGCAAATAGGTCTGTCTTTCAAGTATACATACACATTTTGTTCTAGGGTATTAATTCCAATACTCACAATAGGATTTCATTTTCCCCATTTTTGTCTCTATAATTCTGATCTTGATTAATCCTTCTAAAAAATAAAGCACACTTCACAAATTTGTGTGCATCCTTGAGCCCGCTCATCTTCTCTACATCATTCCAATTTTAGTGTGTGTTTTGCCAAAGAGAGCACCCAGTAAAATGATTTTAAATAACACCTATCATTTCATCAAACATGCATAACTAAAGTACCATCATTTCTACCTGTAATCAACGGAAAACTCATGAATAGGTCTCCTTCTCATTGTGGTTGAGTCTGAGCTGACGCACAGCTGACCCTCCAGTGGGTTTCTGAGGCTGTAAATCACACAGGGCGTGACTGACTGCCCCTCTTTCTCCCTTGGAGCCACTGATAGACTTGAATGGCCAGAGAGGGGTGGTCTCTCGTTAGCAGTGCAACTCTGTGGACTACACATATTCCCCTTTTTAGCATTAAATCTCCAAAATCCAGTGTCCACTTAGATCTCCACTCATTGGCACTAGTCATATGTCAAGGGCTTGAGGGCTCATGCGACTGCCGTTTGAGCTATGTAACAGTACCACAGTATCAGAATCCCCACTAAGAATGAGAGCTCTTCCCCTCAAGGATTACACTCTTCTTGATTTTTTTTTCTAGTGGCAAAAGAAGTATTTATACATCATAATTGGTTGAACCAACACAAAATTGCAAAATGTAGAAAGCTCTTCCTTTCTGAATCCCTCTGCTAATATAATGAACATTATTTAAAAGGTTCAGATTTTGCTGTATAACAAGAATTAACTTCTGAGAGGAAAAAATAAGGGTCATTTTGGTGCCAATGGACAAGGTCAATAATAGAATTAAAGGAAATCAGTCACATCACTTTCTATGCCAGTCAAGTTCAGCAAATGGCAGACAGCAGTTTGGTTTTAGAAAAATATTAGGGGCTATTTGACATCAAAGTAACAAATGCATGAGATAAAGAAGGTAACTTTTAATATGCCAACCAATTTCCAAAGTGCGTTCTGTCCTCCCTCTGTTCTTTACTCATGTGAATTAAGGAATTCAAGGGCCCATCTTTTCTAGGTTAATTTCATTCTCTGGTACTCAGCTAACATCAGGAAATCCTGTCCACTACTAAGTATCCTATACCTGTTAGGAAGCAGAGTTCAGGCATCAGGTGGGCAATCCGAACCTCAGGATCATCGTTTCTCTTGCTTTTCAACAGACTAACAAGCACAGGCTGATTTAGGTCAGATAAGGTAATATCATATTGCTGTAAAATCCAAGATTAATGAGAGTTAATATCGAAAGGCTGCCAAGTGAACTTCACTGCTTGTTACCAACAAGCAACGGAACGATGTAAGCAAGTCTTCAATATGAAGAGAAACAGCTCCAATGCTTATTGCTAACAAGCAGCAATGCTCACCTGAGCGCCAGTTTTAAAATTTTAATTATTATCCTTTTTAATGCAATACAATCTAAATTTTGAAAAATAATAATATTGTACTCTTAGGGGTTTCATTCAGATTCAGTACTATTTGCAGCTGGCTCTAGGCATACTGCAATGACCCCACACGTGTGACCAGCATATCCACCACTGATGGCTGGGGCAGCCTGCCACACACTTGCTTCGATCTAGGTATTGCATTCATTTTTATATGAGCTCAACGCAACTGCAACAGAGTTATACTGTATCAACCTTCAATTTCTTACAACAGGATGACTGTGTCTCCATTTTCCAGGATATCATGAGAATGCAGAAAAGCACATTGAAGGTTGTCAAATGAATTTGACTCCCAGCTCTTCTGCTTACTTAGACTGTGACACTGGGGAAGTTAATTCTCTGAGAACCAACTCTCCTCATGCAGGAAGCCAAGGGTATAGTAGCCTAGAGGCATCTTACAGGAATACTAGCATAATGCCTGATTTATAAGAAGTCTTCACCAATTGTTTGTCCCTCCCCTAATATTGCCCTTCTTAAACTTGAACAACATCCTCATCTTACTAAAGATTCTACTACCCTCCAATGGCAAAGCTCTGATTACATTAAGTTGTATTTCAAAGACTCATTTCCAATATAATTTAATCATCATGAATCACAAAACAACTGCAATTATACTTAACAAATGACTGGCCACTACATGACACCAACATCAGCAATTAAAATTAAGCAAGCAATAAATGAGAGTTTGTCTATTTTAATAAGGACTTTCAGTCATCAAAATAAAAAATACAAACATCCCAAACTCAACCAACTCTGTGACCACATTTAAAGTGGTGATTACAAACAGTATTATGGCTGGAAAACTTGGAGGAATCTTTTTAAAATATATTATATTAATAATTCACTGCACACATGTGCTTACTATGTTTCAGAAACTACAATGTATAAAAAGATAAAAGAACTGTACTTTTATATATACCTACATTAACTCCAAAGCAACATAGATAAGAAGCGAAAATAAGCACATGCTAAAGCATTTCAGAACCATATCAGGAACAGGTTTGAGGCCTTGAACACTAATGAGCGAAGACCTGACGAGTTGTGAGAGAATATCAAGGGTATCATCCAGGAAGCATGCAAGTGGTCGTTACAAAGACAGAAGAGGAAGAGAAGACCAAAACAGGTGTCAGAAGAGACTCTGAAAATTGCACTCGAGTGTAGAGAAGCCAAAGCACAAGGAAGAATTGAAGATACTAAAGAATTGAAGATTTCAAAAGGCAGCACACAATGACAAAGTAAAATATTAAAATGAAATGTGCAAGGAGTTGGAGTCAGAAAATCAAAAAAGCAGAACTCGCTCAGCATTTCATAAGCTCAAGGAACTGAAGAACAAATTCAAACCTCGAGTTGCTATAATCAAAGATGCTTTAGGCAGTATATTAAATGATCCAGGAAGTATTAAAAGAAGATGGAAAGAATATACTGAATCACTGTATTGGAAGAAATTGGCAGACACAGAAGAATTTCATGAAATAATATATGAGCAAGAGCCTATGGTGATGAAAGAAGAAGTTCAGGCTGCTTTGAAGAAAATAGCAAAAAATAAGGCCCCTGGAATATATGGTATACCAATTGACATATTTTAGCTAACAGATGCTGCCGTGGACGTGCTCACCAAGTTGTGCCAAGAAATCTGGAGAACAACCACTTGGCCAACTGACTGGAAGAGATCTATATTTGTTGCCATTCCAAAGAAAGGTGACCCACCAGAGTGTGGAAACTATAGAACAATCTCACTGATTTCACATGCAAGCAAGATTCTACTGAAGATTATCCAAAAATGACTGGAGCAGCACATCAGCAGAGAACTGCCAGAGGTCCAGGTTGGGTTTAGAAGGGGTCGTGGTACTAGGGACATTGTAGCTGATGTTAGATGGATCTGAGCTGAAAGCAGAAAATACGAGAGGAATGTCTATCTGTGTTTCATTGACTATGCAAAGGCATTTGACTGTGTGGATCATAACAAACTGTGGCTGACTCTGAGAAGAATGGGAATTCCAGAACACTTGATAGTTCTAATGTGAAACCTATACTTGGGCCAGGAGGCAGCCATCAGAACAGAGCACAGGAACACTGCATGGTTCAAAATTGGGAAGGGCGTATGCCACGGATGCATCCTATCTCCATACCTTTTCAACCTGTATGCAGAATAGATTATCCAGGAGGCTGGGCTCCATGAAGAGAAATGTGGGGTCAAGATTGGTGGAAGATCTATCAACAATCTGTGTTATGCAGATGATACAACCCTGCTTGCTGAAACTGAAGAGGACCTGAAGCACCTGCTGCAGAGGGTCAAGGACTGTAGCCTCCAATATGGATTGAGGCTCAATATCAAGAAGACAAAGATTCTCACCACTGAGCCAATTGGAAGCATCAGGATGGATGGTGAAGAGATTGAGATTGTTCACAGCTTCATTTTGCTTGGCTCCACAGTCAACACTCTTGGAACCAGTAGCCAGGAAATTAAAAGGCACATTACCATGGGAAGGTCTGCTGTTAGGGACCTCTCCAAAGTACTGAAGAGCAATGGTGTCTCTCTGGAGACTAAGGTGCATCTGATACAAGCCATGATCTTCAAAATCACTTGTTATGCATCAGAGAGTTGGACACTGACCAAGGAGGACAGAAGGAGAATTGATGCCTTTGAACTGTGGTGCTGGAGAAGAGTATTGAGAGTACCATGGACTGCTAGGAAAACAAACAGATTTGTCCTGGAAAGGGTTAAACCGGGTGGTTCTTTGGAGGCAAGGATTCTGAGGCTCCATCTAACATACTTTGGACATGTTGTGAGGAGAGATCGGTCCTTGGAGAAGGACATCATGCTGGGGAGGGTGGAGGGACAGCGCAGGAGGGAAAGGCCATCTCTGAGGTGGATTGATTCAGTGATCGGGGTTATGGGGATGGGAGTGTCAGAGACACTGTGGTTGGCAGAAGACAGAGTTTAGGGCTGTTGTGCATAGGGTCACTATGAGTCGCAAGCGACTCGATGGCACATAACAACAACAACAAAGCGGCTTAGTGGTAAGGAGTTGCACTGCCAACCCAAAGGCAAGCTGTTCAAATCCCCCAGTTGCTCCATGGGAGACAGATGGGCAATCTCCTGTGGAATTTATGCAGCCTCTGAAAACCTGCTGGAGGGTCAGCTAGGAAGGAGTGAGTTCCAACTCAATGTACACAACAACAAGGTTCACAAGGGTACTCAGTTAATAGCCAAAAAATCTGATGGTTCAAATTCACCTTGAAGCACCTCAGATGGTGGGCCTGGGGATGTATTTCCAAAGGTCAGAGCCTTGGAAACAGTATGGAGCAATTCTACTTTCCCTACGTAGGGTCACCAGGAGTTGGAACTGATCCGACAGCAAAGAACAAGCAGAAGAACTAATATCTCTCCTCATTTCATCGTAACAGAACCTTGAGATATATGACACGATTGCCCCTTCATAAAATGGAGGAACTAAACAACCTTCTCAGAGCGCCATAGCTGGAAATTAGCAGAGCCCTAAGCATGCATCCCTTAACCCTTGGGGACAATAGTTGGAACCAGGTCCCTGGACTATGGGATTTAGTGGAGCAATGTATGGTTGGTAAATCAGGGAAGGCTTCATTAAGGAGGTAAAGCTCAAAAAAAGACCCTAAGGAAAATATGGGCATCAAGAGAGGATTCTCGGTACCAATGAATTAGCCACAAAAAGCTTTCAAGAAAAGCTGGGAGCATGCTCCAGGAAGAAGGTCTTCTGTTTAGCTTTGACTAAAGAACAAGAAGTATGACCAGGAATTCCACCTTATAAACTGCTGTCACAAGGGTGACCTTCCCTTTGCTCCGACTGTCCCAGCATATTTTTCATGATAAGATAAAACAGAGGAATGTAAAGGTCAATATGAATATGTCTTCTCCTTTGAAAACAGACTCCATAAAAACTTAATGTTCTTTTCCTGGAAATGGAGAACACTGTAGAAAATGTACAATTTTGAATTTTCTTCCCTTCATTATGGAATGTATGCAGCAAATCATAACTCATTAACAACAACAAAGAAGTAAATGGGTTTTATTACAATGCCCTTTTCAGAGTAAGAACAATTAATCAAATAAAAAAAATTTAATCATTATGTAAATAGCTTGTAAACCTTGGGTTTCTTAATCAGACATTTCTGGAGCACATTTTATGCATAAAGTAAAGTACTTTTTTTTTTCTAGGTGCTGTACATCAAGAATCAACCATATACTATCCCTTTTCAGGGAGCTCTGGTGGCCTAATGGATACATAAAGGGTTGCACTGCTAATCCAAAGGCACACAGTTCAAATCCACCAGCTGCTCCAAGGAAGAAAGATGCACACTCTCTCCCCATACGATTCACTGTCTCTGAAGACCTGCTGGAGGGTCGGCTATGTGTCAGTTCCAACTCCACAGCACACAACAGCAACCTTATTCCTGTTCTACCAGGACTACATGTTCAGGAGACAATGTAATGAATGGCAAAGGTGCTTGGAGAAGTGAACAGCTAACTGCTCTGTGGGTGTGACAGGAAGCGGACTTTGAGAGGACTTCACAATGCTGAGGCTTTTGACCGACTTCACAATGCTGAGGCTTTTGACCATAAGCTAGGACTTGACCTGGTGGTGAAGGAGGAAGTAGTTATAGTGTGGATTAATGCAGACTTCTCATGACTATCATCAGAGCTAGAGGAACATCTTGTGACTGAGCATGGTCTGAGGTGATAGAAACATGGGTGTGCCATGGGAGTGCCTCAGAAAATGAGGTAGGGGGGCAGACTGAGTAATTCCAGAGCTGAAGGAGGAGGAGGAAATGAGAGAGCCAGGACAGAGTTCCCACTGTGTACCCAGTGCTCACAGGGACCTGCTACTTACAGGCTCTGCAGGCACCATCTCATACAATGCATACATTGTACCATTAAGGTTGCTGTTGTTGTAGTTACTGTTAATTTATTTGACTGCAATTCACAGCAACCCTGTGTGTGCACACCAGAACTGCTCCGCAGGGTTTTCAAGTCCCTTTGGAAAATGATTGCTAGGCTCTATTCCTAAAGTGACTCTGGGTGGATTTGAACCATCAACCTTGGAACTAACAGTAAGGTCTTTATAAAATAAAGTAACCCCTTAATTTCACCCTTACCCAGAAGCTCTGCAGCTAACAGTCCTCCAGGTTTAGCGAGGAGCCTCAAGTTACATAGCTTCTGCTCAGACCGTTTTGCTTAAAAGCACTTGGGCTTTTAAGCATATTTCTGGTTTGTATTTCTGTAAGCACTTTCTGGTGACAGTGAAGACAGAAGATCACAAAGGAGAGAGATGAGCTGGAGCAAGAAGACCCCACGGGATGACTGCAGTGCCCCAGGCAGGAAACGGTGAGGTCCTGCATTAATGCAGAACCGGGCTGGGGAGGAGAGCATGGGTTCCAGGGAGAAGTCAATGTTAGAGAAGATAGAACTTAATATGATGATGATTGGATGAGGAGGTAAAGGTTAAAGAAAGGAAAAAAAAAAGAAAGTAGCACAATTATTTCTTAACCAAGATACGAAAGACCCAAGGAGAAATGGAAATGAAAAAGGCAATGAATTCAGTTTGAATTATGTTAGTTTGAGATGCCTGCAGGATATTCATGCAAATATATTCTGAAAATAGAGACAAGTATGCAATGTAGGAATGAGCAGAGGGGAGCTATATTTGAGTAGTCTGAGAATAAGAAATTCTACAGGAGGGAACCATGATTAATACATTTAACATCTCGGGGAGAGGAAAACAATAAAGGAGGCTGAGTTAGAACAACCTGAAATCAGCTGAGGACCACAAGTAGTCCAGAGTTAAGGATAGCAGTCCGGGCAGGTGGGAGTGGTCACTAGTGTCAAATACCACCCTACGCCCCTTCAGAGAGAACGTAACTTCAGCTGTTTCTACAGTAGCAGGCTGCTGAGACTTCAGAAAAGAGAAACTAAAGAGGTCCATGGAGCTAGGATGAGGACTTCCTGGAGAAGTTATGTAAGCAAGGAGGTTGTTATTTTTGTTGTCAGGTGCCATCGAGTAGAACACCAGAGTGACCCTATGAACAACAGATGTGAACCCTGTCCTGCCCTGCATCATCCTCAACATCTCTGACACTCTTAAGCCCGTTGCTGCAGTCAATGTGTCAATCCATCTTGTTGGGGATCTTCCTCTCTTTCACTGGCTCTCCATCTTTCCAAGCATAATGTCCCAAAAGTATGAGAGATGATGCTTCACCACCTTTGCCTTCAAGGAGCACTCTGGTTGCACTTTTCCGAAAAACTGTTTGTTCTTTTGGCAGTCCTTGGAATATTTAGTACTCTTCTCCAACACCACAGCTCAAGGTGTCTATTCTTCTTCTATCACCCTTATTCATTGTTCAGCGCTCAAACACATAGCAAGTGATCTAAATGACCATGGCCTGAATCAGGCACACCTTAGTCTTCGGAATGACATCACTGCTCTTCGGTATTCTGGCATGGTCTGTGGTAGTGGCTTTGCTCAGTGCATGCATCTCCTGACTGTGAATACCAAGGATGTTGTTTGTTGACCCAAGCAAGATGAAATCATTGAAAACTTCAATCCTTTTTCCATCTTTTATGATTTTGCCTGTTGGCCCAGTTCTAAGGACCTTTCCTTGATGTTGAGGAGTTTCCTCGGTGTTGAGATGTAATCCACACTGAAGGCTGTAGTCCTTGATCTTCTGCAGCAAGCATTTTAAGTTCTTTTCATTTTCAGCGAGCAAGTTTATGTCATCTGCATAACACAGGATGTTGATTAGTCTTCCTCCAATCCTGATGCCAAGCAAGGAGGGGAAAATTGCTTTTCTTGGAAGCATAGAAATGTGTTTGTTGTTATGTGTTTGCTTTTGGAAATATCTGTGGGATTTTAATATACTTGTAGATTATATTCTACAAGAGTACAGACAGAGCCTCTCAAAGGACGTAGAAGTGGCAGGGAGGTGATAAATGAATGGAGCTCCCCAAAGCCACAGGGAGTCAGTCAGTAAATGTTTATTTAAAATCTGGTGGGGTAGTCCATGGTGTGTTGCACTGCTGACCATAAAGCTGTGCCTCCAGAAGTTCAAATAAACCAGCCGTTCTTAGAGGAAAAGACAGTTCTCTCCTGCTGGGATTTACAGCCTTGGAAAGCCAGTGGGAGCTGCTGGGAGCTGGAGCTGGCTTGAGGGCAGTGTACAAGGTGCTAGCACGGGGTTTACAGAATTAATGAGCTCAAGTATGTTCTAAGAGGAGACTGACAGTACATGCTTTTTTTGTGATACTCTGACAGCTAAATGTGGGGAAGGACGCTCTCAGGCCAGCTCCAGGCCTCCCCTTGAGAAATGACAGCAGAGATGAGGAGTGAAGGGTGCTTAGGGTTTGGTTGGTTGTGAAGAGGGTCCAGAAAGAGGACATTATGTGTATGGAAATGAACAAGACAGTGACTGAGTCAGGGAACCACAAAAGTGGAAGTTCTGCAGAATTTCACAAAGGGAGCCAAGATGTGTGAAGACACAGGCTTGAGAGGCAAGGAGTGCACCCTCATGGACTCTGCTGAGGAGCTTTAACTTGGCTCATAACATAACAAAGAGTCGAGGACATCTTTAAGCAGAGGGATGACACGATTAGATATGCTTTGTCAGAGATTATTCAGACTACAGGGAGCTGTGGTTGCCTAGTGGGTGACGAGTTGCATTTTCAACTCTTGAAAGGCAAGAGTTCAAATTTAAAAAAAAAAAAGAGTTCAAATTCCCTAGCTGCTCCATAGGAAAAAATATGGGCAATCACTTCCTATGCCGTTTACAGCCTCTGAAAGCTAACTGGAGGGTCAGCTACTAACCGGTTCTGACTCCACAACACATAACAAGGACTCTGACTATAGGATGAAGGGCAATAGGAAGACAGCATGAGGGCCAGAGTCAAACCAGGGGCCGTGGGGATGGAGAGAAAGAGCAAGCTGAGAATTATGATGGAGGAAGACACAGCCTCATCATCAGGAATATATTTGGATTTAGAAAGGAATAGGGAGATTTCTCTGAGCTAAGAGGAAAAGAGCTAGAGATGAAATGAGGGAAAAAAGTGTGTGTGAATGTACTTAATGTCTGCCCCCCTCCACAAAGATTGAACCTGTTACATATTTGATTTCTCTTGGGTCTACAATTAGCACCCATGGTAACAGCCGTTGTTGTGTACCATAGAGTCCGAACCCATAGCTGACCCTCCAGCTGCACAGGAGGAGACTGCCCATCCTTGCAGCTGGAGTAATCAAAATATGTGCCCTTGGGATTGAAATACAGCTTCTTCCCATTAGGCTACCAGAGCTACTTGTGGTAACAGCAGTCATGAAATCAAACAACATAATGCAATGGGCATATCTATGTCCAAAGACCTCTTTAAAATGCTAGAAATTAAGGATGTCACTTTAAAGTATAAGACACCCTCGATCCAAGATGCAGTATTTTCTATTATTTCATATGTATTTATTTGAACGTTGGACAATGAGTAAGGAAGACTAAAAGAAAAATCTATGCCTTTGAATTGTACTGTTGACAAAAAATATTGAGTGTATCATGGATTGTCAAAAGAACAAACCAATCCATGTTAGAAATGCCCCTTAGAAAGGAGGACACTAAGATTTTGTCTCATAAACGTTGAATACATTATCCAGAGGGATATGTCCCTGGAGAAGGAGATCATGCTTGGTAAAGTTAAGGATGAAGAGAAAGACTGAAGACTCTCAATGAGAGAGACTGACATATGAGCTCAACAATGAGCTTCAGCACAGCAGAGGTTGCGAGGAGGGCCCGGGGTTGGGCTGGGCTTTGTTCTGTTGTGGCTGTGAGTTGGAGCCAACTTGGTAGCACCTAACAGCAACATAGAAAACTTGTATGTGTGTAATAATGAAGAATGAAGCTCTAACTCAAATGGACTGCAGATTCCTGAGTTCTACAAAGATTGAGGTGACCCACAAGCCATCACCTGTGATGCCCTTTTAACATTAAGGATACTGGTCCCCCCAAAATTCACCTTTAAATCAAAAACAATAATCTCACTATCCTTGTGCCTTAAGACACTGCACTCTTTCTAATTTTTTTTTATTTTGTACTGTTTTGCTTACAAAGTTCATATGCATTGTTTCACATTATCCTTCATTCATATTCTGTTTCATACATTCATTCCATTCACTATATTTTATAAAATCAATCAGCATTAAACTATGTCCACCATTGCCCTATCTTTCCAGATCACCACTGGATCTTTCCCATTTCCTTTACCCACTCTTCCCTACATCTATCAAAGTGTGTGACCCCAAGATTTCTCCCCTACCCATCCTCACCCCTCTGTTCCTGCCCTCCCTCCCCTTCTCATACACGTTTTACTAGTTGTCTATTTCTACCAATAATGATCATATACAGTATTTATCCTTATGAAACTGAGTTAGTTCACTCAGCATAATGTTCACCAGTCTTTTGTAAGTTATGTAGTAATTTTCAAAATCACTGCTCCTGAGTGCTGTATAGTATTCCATTATGTGAATGTACCACAGTTTCTCAATCCATTAGATTGTAGTTGGATATTTAGGTTTTTTCCATGTTCTTGTGATGGTCAGTAACACTGCTATCAACACTGCTGTACCAATCTTTGTTTGTGTTTCAGTTCTAGTTTTCTTAGGGTGCATTCCAAGTAGTGGAATAGCTGGGTCATATGGAATTTCTATGTTCAACTTTTTGAGGAAATACCAAACTGCCTTCCAGAGTTGTTATACCATTTTACAATTCCTACAACAGTGTATGAAAGTTACAACCTTTCCACATCCTCTCCAACATTTTGTTCTGTTAAACTTTGCCACTGCTAGTGAGGTGAGATGATATCTTATTGTGGTTTTGATTTGCATCTCTCTTATTGCCAGTGATTTTGAACATTTCTTCATGTGTCTGTTGGCCATCAGAATGTCTTCCTCTGTGAAAAGTCTTTCCGTGTCTTTTGCCCATTATGTAACTGAATTATCAGTCTTTCTCTTGTGGAGGCTCTGTAGTATTCTGTAAACTTTTGTCTGAGACCCTAGACTGAGATGGCATTGTCAAATGTTTTTTCCCAATCAGTAGGTTTTTCTTCTCACCCTGTTAGAAAAAGTTTTTGATGTGCACAAGGATTTAATCTTTAGAAGGTCCCATTCATCAGTTTTATCTTCTCCTAAGTGTTATTTCTAATTATTGGTTAGCCATTTTATACCTTTTATTTATGGGCTATGCCTTCTAAGCTTGGCCCTACTTTGTCTCTTATGATCTTTATGGTTTGGGACTTTACTCCTTCTTAGGTTGCTGATTCACCTTGAGTTGATTTTTGTGTATAGTGAGACGTGTGCATCCTGTTTCAGCCTTCTGCAGGTAGTAGTCCAGTTTTGCCAGCACCATTTATTGAAATGGTCCTTTCCCCATTTGATAGGTTTTGTTTCCTTGCTAAATATCAGTTGACCATAGACAGATGAATTAATTTCTGAGTTTTTTATTCTGTTCCATTGATCTATGTCCATAGTATGTACCAGTGCCATGCTGTTTTTATTATTATGGCTGTGTAGTAGGTTTTGAGATCAGAGAGTGCTATGCCTCCCACTCATTCTTGTTTTTCAGAAGTGCTTTGCTTATTCGAGGTCTCTTTCCTTTCCAAATAAATTAATTGGGCAATTGGCTCTTATCTATCTTTGAAAAAGGAATTTGGCATCTGGATTGGGATTGAGTTGAACATGTAGATTGCTTTTGGTAGGATTGTTATTCTCACTATATTGAGTCTTCCTATCCATGAACAGAGAACATTCCCCCCCCTTTTTTCTGTTGGTGTTATTTTTTTAACTTTCAGTATTTCTCTATTTTGTTTATGTTGAATATAATTTACTTTTGTTCTTCCACCTTCCATTTTTAAAAATTTTTTATTTTAATTGTGTTTTTAATGAAAGTTTACAGAAAAGTTGGATTTTCTTTCATTCATTCATTCACTGTTGCACATTTTCCTCCCTCTCCCTCCCTCAGTTCACTTTCTTCTTTTTTTTTTGATAGTCATTCATTGTTGCACAATTTCCCTTTCCTTCCCCTCTCAGTCTTCTTTGCAATGTAGTTCTTATTCTAGACCATTGTCTTACATATAATGCCTAATCATATATTCTGTTTAAACAATACTTTCCCTCATCTCTTCAATATAGTGTTCACCATCTATCCACTCTTTTCCTATTCTCTCAGCCTCCTATATCAGTCCTATTTCATAATAGTGATGTTAGGTAGTATATGTCCTTTTGAGACTGAGACAATTCACTCAGCATGTCATCATCCAGGGTCAGCCATACTGTGTAATGTTTTATGAGGTTATTATTTTTCAGTGCTGCATAGTATTCCATTGTGTGACTATACAATTATTAGGCTTTTATTGTTTCTCACAGAAATGTTTTGTAGTTTTCTTTGTAAAGGTCCTTGTGTTTGCTTAGGTTTATTCCTAAAGCATCTCATTTTGTCATTGGCTATTATAAGAGGTATTGCTGTCTTAGTTTCCTCCTCTGTGTTTTCTTTGTTACTGTAGAGGAATCCCACTGACTTCTGTATATTAATCTTGCATCCTGCCACTCTACTAAATTGGCCTACTAGGTCTAAAAGTTTTTTTGTTTAGGACTTGAGGTTTTCTGTGTACACTGTCATATCATCTGCATATAGCAACATTTTTACCAGCTCTTTGCTAATCTGGAAGCCTCTTGTTTTCTTCCCTTGCTGTACTGCCCTATCAAGTACTTCCAATACAATATTGAATAGGAGTGGTGACAGTGAACATTTTTTTCTGGTCCCTGCTCACAAGAAAAATGCTTTCAGACTTTCTCCATCAAGAATGATACTGGCTATTGGTTTTGCAAACATACTTTCCACTATATTGAGGAAATCCCTTCTGTTTCTATTTTGTTGAGTGTTTTAACCAAGAAAAGGTGTTGAATTTTGTCAAAGTTGAACCATCCTTGTATTATCTGTTATGAATCCCACTTAATCATGATTTTTTTTAAATGTGCTATTGGCTAGGATTTTGTTAAGGATTTTTCTATCTATGTTCATGATAGATATTGGTCTGCAGTTTTCTTTTTTTGTAATATCTTTGCCTGGCTTTGGTATTAGGGTTACGATTGCTTCATAGAATGACTCTGAGAGTGTCTCTTTTTTTCTATTTTTTGAAATAATTTAAGTGGAATTGGAGATAGATCTTCTCTGAATGTTTGCTAAAATTCAGCGTTAGCCATGAAGCAATCTGGTGCAGTGATGGTTTTTTTGTGTGTGTGTTTTGTTTGTTTTTTTGGTAGGGAAGTCTTTTTATGACCTGTTCAATGTCCCTTTTTAGGATGGACAGGGCATGAATTTAAAGGAATTTGTCCATTTCCTCTAGG
>NW_006400147.1:506193-529289 GCF_000299155.1 Elephantulus edwardii
CTATGAGTCGCAAACGACTCGACAGCACATAACAACAACAAACAACAAAACAAGTTACCCAATGGCTTGTCAGGTTTCTTTTACTCTTTTAAAAAAATTAGCTTCCAGTCCTATTGATGGTTTCGATTGTTTACCTGTTTTCCATGTCATTGATTTCAGCTCCTGTGCTTATAATTTCCTTTCTTCTAGAGGCTGTGGGATTAGATTGTTGTTCTCTTCCTCTTTGATGGAGGTGCTGAGTTATATCATTAGTTTTGCTTCTTCCTTCGTTTTTTTTATATGTGTGCCTATTGCTATGAACTGCCCCCTAAAGACTGCCTTAGCTGCTTCCCAGAGGCTTTGACATGTTGTATTTTCATTTGTTTCAAGGAACTTTTTGTCATTCTTTATTTCTTCTATAACCCAGTCGTGTTCTAGCAGGGTGTTATTTAGCTTCTACCTGAGTAGTTTTGTAAGCTTTACCCTCATGTGGTTAATTTCTAGTTTTATGGCATTTTGGTCTGAGAAAATACTCTGTATTATCTCAATGATTTTAAATTTGTTGAGGCTTGCTTTATGTCCTAATATGTGATCAATTCTGGATAATATACCATGTGAACGTGAGAAGAAAGTGAATTGAGTTATAGTTGGGCGCAGTACCCTGAATACACCCTCAGTGTTGAGGTAGCTGATTGTATAGTTGAGATTTTCTGCATCTTTGTTAAGTTTCTTTTGAGTTGACTCATTTTTTGGTGAGAGTGGTGTTTTAATGTCTCCTACCACTATTTTGGTGCTATTTCTTTTGTTAACTGTTGTTTTACATATTTTGCAGGTCTATCATTTGGCACACAAATATTGACCAAGGTTATGTCTTCTTGATTTATTGTGCTTTAATCATTATGTAGTGCCCTTCCTGATCTTTTATACTGGTTTTCATTCTGAAGTCTATTTTTTCAGAGATTAGTATTGCCACTCCTGCTTTTTTTTGTGGATGCCATTTGGTTGGCATAGTTTTTAAACAGCCTTTGATTTTTTTACTCCATCTTTCTCTTCATTTCTTAGATATCTCTTGAAGACAGCATACTGATGTGTTTTGGTTTTTAGTGTTTTGCTTTTTTTTTTAATCCATTCTGCTACTCTTTTTCTCTTAATTGGTGCATTTAGTCCATTAACATTAAATGTGATTATCATCATGGCAAGTTTTATCGCTGCCATTTGCTGTTTCTTTTTTTGTTGATTCTGGTTACTGTGGTCCATCCACTTTCATTTGGTGTCTCTGTGTGAAGATTTCCCTTAAAATTTCTTATAGTGTAGTTTTTTATTCACAAATTGCTTAAGTTCCTTCTTTTCTGTGAATGACCTGACCTCTCCTTCATATTTGATGGACAGGTTTTCTAGGTACAGGCTCCTCCACTGGCAATTATTTTATTTAAACCTTCTATATATGCCAGCCCATTGTCTACTAGCTTGCATAGTTTCTGATGAGAAGACAAAACTTAATCTAATTGTTTCCCCTTTGTAGGTAACTCCTTGTTTTTCTCGTGATGTTTTTAGTTGTTGTTAAGTGGCGTCAAGTTGTCTGTGACTCATAGTGACCCTCTGTACAACGGCCTTAAACCCTACTCTAACATGTGCCAATCTTATTGTCTCTGGCACATCTACCCCCAATACCCCATTCACTGAATCAATCCATCTCATTGAAGGTCTTCCTCTCCTGTGCTGTCCTTCCACCCTCCCAAGCATGAGGTTCCTCTCTAAGGACTGATCCCTCCTTGCAACATAGCCAAAGTATGTCAAATGAAGCTTCAGAATCCGTGCCTCTATGGAGCAGCCTTGTTTAACCCTCTCCAGGATGAACCTATTCATTCTCTTAGCAGTCCATGGTATATTCAATACTCTTCTCCAACACCAAAGCTCAAAGGCATCAATCCTCCTTCTATCATTGCTAGTCATTGTCCAGTTCTCTGATGCACAGCAAGTGATTGTAAAGACCATTGCCTGTCAGGCACATCTTAGTCACCAGACTGACATCATTGCTCTTCAGTACTCTGGGATGCTTTTAGTATTCTACCTCTATCTTTAAATTTGGAGAATTTGACTCTGATATGTCTTGATATTTTTCTTTTTTGCATCTAGTCAATATGGTATTCAATGAGCTTCTGTGTGGATTTCCCTGCTCTTTATAATAGCTGGGAAGTTTTCTTCTAGTACTTTTTCTACAATTTTTTCTTTTGTTCTTTTCATGTTCTGGAATTCTAATTGTATGTATGTCGTTCCTTCTGATGTCATCCCACATGATTCTAATGTTTTCTTCATTTTCTTTATGTCTAATCTCCGATTTTTCTTCTAGTATATTTCCATTGAGGCTTTTGTCTCCAAACTCTCTCTCTGCTCCATCTCTTCTGTTCTACTTCCCCACCCCCCACCCAAGTGTGTTGGATACTTTTGCCATTTCAGTCTTAGTATTCTAGATTGCATCCTCATGCTTTTCCATTATCTCCAGTCCTCTGTTGGCTGTATCCTCTCTGTCTTGTGATGCTTTTTAAAGTTCTTATACTTCTTTATTTATAATTTCAATTCTTTCTTTCATCTTTTGATTTTCTTCTGTTGTTGTTCAAGTTGCTCCTCATTATTATATTTCTTCTGGTTCCCCATCTCTGGAGTATTCACTTTCTTAATGGCTTTCATCATTTGCACCTTCTTCTGTAGTTGTTCACATAACTCTGAATTAACATGTTCCTTCTGATTCTTTGTGTCTGGGGTATTTATTAGGTCTGTTTTTTAGAAGGGTTCTTTTTTCATAATGATTGAGGCAGTCTGCTGCTTTCTTGACATTTTAGGAATCTTTCTTAGTAGATGTTGGGCTTTTGTAAATGTATAATGTCCCAGGGTAGGGTAACGTTTTGTGAAGGACCTGTATATTGGGGCTCCCTTTTTGTCCCCACTTGAAGTAGGATGATTGTTATCCTCCAGAAACTGTGGCTGGTCCACATCTGTAACCCTTGGTCTTAAGAAATACCAGGCCTTCAGCACATATTGTAGGCAGGAGAGTTCAAGGGTAAAGCATCTGGGTTGTAGAGCACAGAAATATATTGATCTCTGGAAACCGCAGGCCATGACAGTGTACTCTTGAAGAATTACCTTGATGTATCCATTCCAATGAATAGACTCCAGACTAGAGCTGTGTTTTAGAGTATATCTGTAGTTATTTTAATTGGTATTCAAGTTAGAGCTGTGTGGAATCTTATTGACCACAAATTATATTCCCAGTAATAAAGTGGACTATAATACCTGTGAATGATCCTTCTTCCTATGAACACCTTTTTTATCTCTAGAATAAATGTTACTTTGACTTGTCAATTATATATCAAATAAATATTGATTAATTTCTATTGTTGACTTACTAAGATTTTTGGTGTTTAAATAATATAGCACTTATTCTTCAGCAATCAAAATCTGTAACTACCCAAATTTTTGCATGAAGAAAGTGAGATATAAAGAGGTTGAGTGAGTTGTTTGAGTTTGCACATATATTAAGAATCAGAACTAAGAGTTAAAGCCAGTCTAAGCCGAGGTGGGACTACCAGGCTTTCTTCTTCTTAGTGACAACACAGTGAGTGACTCTGTGAGGAGGGATAATTAAATGAGAGTTCAGAGAAGCTTCTGTTGATCTTACCTGCTTGTAATAATCCACATAGGTGATTTCAGTGCCATTCCGCTTCTGAAAAGTGTGTGTGGGCTTCACAGACCAGTCAATGTCATCAATGCGGTAAGTTTTGTTATTGTATCTGGAAAAATACAAGAGATATTTTTTTACATTTTATTTTATTATTTTGTGTGTGTGTACCATCAAATCAGATCTGACTGGTACTGGAGGAGATTGTCCCTCCTTTTCCAGCAGAGCATCTGGTGGATTTGAAAGAGATATTTTTAAAAAATATTCTAAATCATGCAAGATATGCTGCTGTTTCACCTAACTATTAATTAAAATATGATTCTAGAATTTTTCTGAGAACTATCAACTGTACAAGACCAAAATGGCAGTATCTGCCCAGGGATAAATCTCCAAAGGAGAGGATAGAAGGATAAATGGAAACAAGAACCACAGGAAGTATGTGGGAAGAATGCTATTGCTATGTAGGGACTGTGATCAATGTCATAAGATAAAATGTGTATAAATAATTAAATGCAATGCCAACCAGTCTGCTCTGTAAACTTTCACTGAAGTCACAATAAAAAGTTAGAATAAAAGACTTCAGAATTTCAGAAATGATGGATAACAATAACATAAACATAATCATTTTTTTAAAATATAAGTTACAAGGGAGCTCTGGTGGCCTAGTGGCAAGACACTGCACTACAATCCCAGAGGTACGTGGTTCAAATCCACCAGATGCTCTGCTGGAGAAGGAGGGGGCAATCTCCTCCTGTACCAGTCAGATCTGATTTGACAGAACATGTAAAAATAATACAATAAAATTTTTTTTAAAAAATATAAGTTAAATTACTTATAAAAATTCTGTAGTTGTTGAGAAGACACACAGCTAAAAACATACTAATTCAACAATCTCTACATGTACAGGACAGTGATAATGAGCTTATTCTTCAAGTTTGGAAACTTCTTTTCTGAGTTGTTGTTCTTCTATTAACATAAACGCTAAGGTTTCTATCTAGTCTTTTACATTTGTATTCTTAATTTGATTCCATGTAGATAGAGCATGAGAAGCACAATTCTCAAGCCAGACCTTCTTTACTTGTTATTGTAAACTATTGTTTGGTTTTAAAATGACACCAGGGGACATTTTTTGCTTAAGATGATTTCAAAGCAACAGTTCTGAAGGTTCATCTGGCCTCTATGGCTCCACAAAGTCTGTTCTTGTTGTTGTTACTGTTGTTATGTGCCATCGAGTCGCCTGCGACTCATAGCGTCCCTATGTACAACAGCCCTAAACTCTTCCCTATCCTGTGCCAATCTCACCATCTCTGACACACCTACCACCATTACCCCAGTCACTGAATCAATCCATCTCATCGAGGGTCTTCCTCTCCTGCGCTGTCCCTCCACTCTCCCAAGAATGACATCCTTCTTCAAGGACTGGTCCCTCCTTGCGACATGTCCAAAGTATGTCAGACAAAGCTTCAGAATCCTTGCTTTCAAGGAACAGCCAGGCTTCACCTTCTCCAGGATAAATCTGCTTGTTTTCCTAGTGGTCCATGGTATATTCAATACTCTTCTCCAACACCACAGCTCAAAGGCATCAATTCTCCTTCTATCATCCCTAGTCATTGTCCAGCTCTCTGATGCATAGCAAGTGATTGCAAAGACCATGTACCAGGTGCACTTTAGTTTCCAGACTGACATCTTTTCATGTCAGTACTTTAGAGAGGTCTTTAGCCACAGGGCCATCGCAATACGTCCTCTAATCTCCTGGCTGCGGGTGCCAAGAGTGTTAATACCACAAACATCTGAAATCCTATTCTTCATTTTCCCCATTTTGATTAAGATTATTCTGTGGGATCTTTGATAAAAATGTCCAGTAATGGTGAAGGCCCTCTAGTTCTTCTGGTCTCTCGGAGAAGGAATCAGTTGTGGATGGAGGTAATTAAGCCACACTTTCTGTATCCTCCTCTAATTCTTGTCTCCTCTTCTTTCTCTGTTTTCCAGGAAGAGAGGGACCAATTGCTGTGCTTTGGATGGCTGTTTGCAAGCTTTTAGGACCTCAAGACACAACAGAATGAATTAGTAGGTAGAACAGAAGCATTAAACACATTACAAGGCCAATGAACTGGGATGTCCTGTGAGACCACGACACTAAAATTCCACACTAAGGAAGCAAATTCCTGTAAGTTTTTGGTTGCACATAAGCAAGTTAGGTAGCAAGCCTTTTCTTCTTTTTTTTGCCATTGTTTTGAGTATTTTTAATGATCAACTCTTATCTAAGAGAATACTCATTAAACGATTTAAGAAGTCCATAATACTGCAAGAAAACCAATAGGAAAGCCATTAAACAGCAACCTACTTTCTCCAGTGGCAAACACTTAATGTCAGATATTCAGTAAGCTAGTTGTCATCAAGTTGACTTCCAAGGATTTTCAGTGGCTGAAGTTTCAGAAGTAGGTCACCAGACTTTCCTGGGCAGACTAAAACCTCTAACCTTTCAGTTAGTAACTGAATAACATTAACAACAAAATGGTGAGATTTGAGATGGCCTTTAGAAGGAATAGAATCTTAAGAAGAATGCTTGTCTAGAAAGTATACTCATAAGTTTCAAATAATGGGTGCAATCCAGATATCCTTCAATGACAAATGAACAAAAAGCCAATGGTGCATCTGTACAATGCAATATTATTCAGCTATAAAAAAGATTTTTTAAAAAATTACCATGCCACAAAAAGATGTGGAGAAACCTGCTCAGTGAGAGAAGCCAGTCTGACACAGCTGCATACTGCATGACTCCAACAATGTGACATTCTAGAAAAGGGCAAAACTACAGAGACAGTAAAAATCCCTGGCACTCAGAGGGATTTAGGGGGAAGGAGGAGGGATGAATGGGTGGATCACAGGGATTTTTTTAGAACAGTGAAACTACTCTTCAGTATACCCTGACAGTGGACATAGGACATTCTGTGTTTGTCAAAATCCACAGATATGAACACCACCACCAGCTAACATAAACTATAGGCCTTAGTTAAGACTATGTATCAATGCTGGTTTGTCAATTGTATTGTTGTTGTTGTTAAGTGCTGTTGAGTCAAGTACTACTGATAGCAACCGCATGAACAAAAACCCCTGTTCTTGAGAGCTCTGGTGGCCTGGTGATAAGAAGCTGCACTGCAATACCAAAGCACCAGAATCCACCAGATGCTCTCCTGAAGAAGGAGAGGTAATCTCCTCCTGTACCAGCTGGATCCAATTCGACGATACACAACAAGAAAAAAAAAATAAAATAAAACACTTAAAAAATGCTTGTTCTATAAATATTGTCATTTCTCTAGTGTTCATAGGGTTTTCAAAGGCCTGTTATTTAAGAAGTGGATGCCAATCTTGCTTCCAAGTCTGTCTTAACCCAGGATCCAACAATAGATAACTGTTACGGCTTTTGACACACCAGTGTTCAGTATTTATAGTAACTTCAAGTTATCTCAGTACAACAAAATGACAGACAAGGGTGGTCCACATAGAACAATGTTCTTCCCCAAACATAATTAACTCCAGGTCCAACCAAGTTTTAAATGCAGAGGTCCTGATTGACATAAACAAGAAGCTTCCAGCCCACGGCTATATTGTCCTAAATGGACCATAGGAACCTAAGATGCTAGTAACAAAGGGAGCTCTGGTGGCCTAGTGGCAAGAAGCTGCACTGCAATACCTAAGGCTTGTGGTTTGAATCCACCAGATGCTCCACTGGAAAAGGAGGGGAAATCTCATCTTGTGCCAGTTAGATCCAATTCAACAGTACACAACGCCCATGTTTATTGTGGCTTTGTTCACACTAACAAAGAGTTGGAAACAACCTAAGTCCCCAACAACAAACGAATGGATAGAGAAGCTCTGATATATTCACGCAATGGAACACTAGGCTGCATTGAAAAACAAGGAACTCATGAAATACTATTCAAAATGGGTGACCCTGGAGGACATTATGCTGAGTAAAATATCTCAGTCACAAAAGGACAAATACTGTATAGTGTCACTACTGTAAAACAGGACTGACATAGGGATTGTGGAGAAGACTGAGAAAGATGCGATAAATTACGTATACTGCATTGAAACAGATGAGAGAGAGAACTGTTTAAAAGGTATCTAGGATTAGGTATTATTGTCATGACAGGAGTCCAGAACGAAGGTTGCATAGTGGAGTGGACTTTGTGGGAGGGATTGTATAACAGTGAAAGAATTTTTCTTTTACTTTCCTAAGAGAAGAACGAACTGGAGGGGAGGGGTGGGCAGGGAGAAAAGTGCAACAATAAATGAATGGAAATCCAAAGTCTCTAAATTTTCATTAAAATTAATAATTTTTAAAAAAAGGAAATGGAAAATAGTATCCAGGGCTTCTCCTCCTCCCTGTATCATCCATATAATTATTTTCAAACCTAAAGCTGAATATACTGAGTCATTGTATCAAGAGGAATTGGGAGATACAGAAGAATTTAATGAAATAACATTTGCGCGAGAGCCTATGGTGATGAAGAAAGAAGTTCAAGCTGATTTTAAGGAAATAGCAAAAAAATAAGGCCCCAGGAATAGATGGTATACCAATTGATGTATTTCAGCTAACATATGCTGCCCTGGATGTTCTCACCAAGCTGTGCCAAGAAATCTGGAGAACAACCACTTGGCCAACTGACTGGAAGAGATCTGTATCTGTTCCCATCCCAAAGAAGGTGAATCAACAGAGTGTGGAAACTACAGAACAATCTCATTGATTTCACATGCCAGCTAGATTCTACTGAAGATTATCCAAAAACGACTGGAACAGAACATCAGCAGAGATTTGCCAGAAGTCCAGGTTGGGTTTAGAAGGGGTTGTGGTACTAGGGATATTGTAGCTGATGTTAGATGGATCTTAGCTGAGAGCAGGGAATACCAGAAGAATGTCTATCTGTGTTTCACTGATTATGCAAAGGCGTTTGACTGTGTGGATCATAACAAACTGTGGCTGACTCTGAGAAGGATGGGTATCCCAGAACATTTAATCGTGCTAATGCAAAACCTATACTTGGACCAAGAGGCAGTCGTCAGAACAGAGCAGGGTAACACTGCATGGTTCAAAATTGGGAAGGGTGTACGCCAGGGATGTGTCCTATCTCCGTACCTTTTCAACCTGTATGCAGAGCAGATTATCCGAGAGGCTGGGCGCTATGAGAAGTGTGCATCAGGATTGGTGGAAGATCTATTAACAATCTGCATTATGCAGATGACACACCCTGCTTGCTGAAACGGAGGAGGACCTCATACATTTGCTGCAGAGGGTCAAGGACTGCAGCCTTCAGTATGTACTGAGGCTCAATGTCAAGAAGACAAAGATTCTCACCACTGGACCAACTGGTAGCATCAGGATGGATGGCGAAGAGATTGAGACTGTTCACAGCTTCAGTTTGCTCGGCTCCACGGTCAACACTCTTGGCACCAGTAGCCAGGAAATAAAAAAAAACCGTATTGCGATGGGAAAGTCTACTGTTAGGGACCTCTCTAAAGTACTCAAGAGCAATGGTGTCTCTCTGGAGACTAAGGTGCGCCTGATACAAGCCATGGTCTTTGCTATCACTTGTTATGCATCAGAGAGTTGGACAATGACTAGGGAGGACAGAAGGAGAATTGATGCCTTTGAGCTGTGGTGCTGGAGAAGAGTATTGAATGTACCATGGACTGCCAAGAAAACAGATTCATTCTGGAGAGGGTTAAATCAGGCTACTCCTTGGAGGCAAGGAGGGACAGTCAGTCCTTGGAGAGGGACAACATGCTTGGGAGGGTGGAGGGACGGCCCAGAAGGGGAAGACCCTCTATGAGGTGGATTGATTCAGTGTCTGGGGTAACTGGGATGGGTGTGTCAGAGGCAGTGCGATTGGCACAGGATAGAGCAGGGTTTAGGGCTGTTGCACATAGGGTCGTTATGAGTCACAAATGACTCGACAGCACATAACAACAACAACAACAACAACAAAGCTGCTTTAAAAATAAAATCTTTTAAAATGTTTGATGGAATGTATACACATACCCCACTAAACCTACTGCCTTTAAGCTGACTGTCATTCATAACAACTCTCCATCGGGTTTTTGAGGCTTACATCCTCACAGGAGCAAACTGCCCACCTTTCTCCTGCAGAGCATCTGGTTGGTTCAAACTGCAACCTTTTGGTTAACAACCTGGCACATCAAGCACTGTGCCACCAGGGCTCCCTGTTATATATAAACTAGAATCGTATTCAGCCATAAGGAAAAGGAAATTCTAACACAGGTTGCACCATGGATGAATCCTGAAAACTCTATATTGAATTAAAATAAATCACATAAAAAGAATATGCACTGTATCCCTGATCCTACTTACATGAATAGGTACAACAGAAAAATACATAGAGAGAAAGGTTTATTCAGTGGCTTCCAGGGTCTGTTGTTGTTGTTGAATATGACTCAGAGCAACCCTATGAAAGGCTGAACTGAACCCTGCCCTATCTGTAGCATCCTGATCATCCCTCAAAATTCTTGTCATACAGTCAGAACAGACTCAGAGCTGATCCTCCAGTAGGTTTCGGGAGGCTGTGAACTACATGGAAGGAGACTGCCCATCTTTCTCCTGCTCATGGATTAAAACTGCCAGAGAGGTAGTTAGAGGCCTTAGAGTCAGCAGTGCAACTCCCTCCCAGTTACACCACCACAGCTCTCCTGGAGGGGAGAAAGAGTGCTCAATGTTTAAGAAGAACTAAGAGTCTGTCTAGAGTAAAGAGAAACTAATAATAAATAATAGTGATGGCTGTACCGCATGGTGGATGCAATTAATGGCACTGAATGACATATTTAATAATGGTTAAAATGGCAATGTTTTTCTTACACATTTTTTCCAGAATGAATTTGTTTTTAGAAAATTGAGTGAGAGATGCAGAAGCATTGAAACAACAAAGGACTCACTGTGGTGGTTAGAACAAGGAGGGTGTGGCTGGAGAATGGAAAAAGACCCAAGATCAGCTGTGTGGACAGTCCCAGATGTGTGCTAAATGAGTTCTGCTGAATGCTAGACCAGACAGCTAGGACAGTCAGGACTCCTCACTCCATGAGAGAACTGATCACATCTGTGCTTAGGCCAATGCCCTGAAGCTATCCTGCCTCCCAAGTAATTCATCCTCTGAAGAAAAGAAAAAAAAAATGTATTTAAAAGCAGGCTTTTTACCTTGTAAGGACGATGAGTCCCAACAGCTCTTTCTCACATGCCTGGGTAAAGGTGGCCAGGCCCGTTCTGTGATAGAGGTCAGTCATGAGTTCCAGAACAGTCTCATTGCGAAGGACTTTATAACACACATCAGCACTAAACAGCAGGCTGCTTTCAAACCGGGAGATGGAAACGGAAAACCCAGGCCAAAGGGACAGTCTTAAAAATAAACGGATAAAGTTGTATCAGAAAAACAATACCCTCTTACAAAACAGTGGCATTTACGTTAGAATTCTCAGGGTTTTACTGAAAAATATTTTTTTCTAGTCTGATTTGTTCCTATTTGTTGACTGAAAACTTGAGAGTTTTGGCTGTAGTGCTTTTACAGATATATTTTGGATTAAAAATGTTCCTGTAAATCTAAAACCAAACATACTGCTGTGGAGTCTTTTCCAAACCATGGCAACTCAATCACCATTGGTTTTTCTGAGGCTTTAATGAGAACAGACTACTCATCTTTCTCCTGTGCAGCAGCTGATGGATTTAAGCTATGGACACATAACTCATTGCACCTCTAGAGCTCCGCTCCTATAGAACAGGGATCCCCAGTCTTGGCACTACTGGCATTTTGGACTGGATAATTCTTTGTTAGGGTCTCTCCTGTTTAAGGTAGGGCATTTAACACCATCTCTGATCTCTCTCCACTAAGTTTCAGTACCAATTCACCAGTGTAATAACCAAAAATATCTCCAGACATTTATCAAATGTTTTCTGCTGGGTAAAACCACCTCTGCTTCAAATTCCGAGGTACAGGACTGCTAAGTTACTGGACAGATTTGTTCCAGTAAGAAACCATCGAAGTTCAGAAGCACACCCACTCAAAGGTGAAGAGAGTGGATAGCCCCACCAATGAGACCAAGGAACCTTCAAATGATAATATGTATGAGTCAAAACCAAAATAAATCTCACTGCCATCAAAATGGTTCTGACTCATGGAGACCCTCCATTGTATTTCTGACACTGTACGTCTCAATAGAAGCAGACTGGCTCCTCTTTCTTCCATGGAATAGCTAGTGGGTTAAAACTGCTCACATTTTGGTGAGAAGCCCAAGGGTTCTTGGCAAAAACAAATGAGAAATTCAGTCTTTTCATTTCCACATTTATATATGTGATTGCTACAAACAAGACTGAAAAGCTGTGAGTAAAAAATGGAATGAAAGACACTTCTGTGTTCTATTTCTGCAAGTTTGAGGACAATCACATCCACAAAGCACAGACCCCTCAACTCAACCCACTGTTTGAAACATGGCTCAGTGTCACAACAGAAGCATGATAAAACAAAATATTTCAACAAAGCATTTTATTCCTACAGAAAGTTACTTCTTGTTGTTATTGCTATGTGCCATTGAGTCACCTTTGACTCTTAACGACCCTACGTACAACTGCTCTGAAATCTGCCCTGTCCTGAGTCAGTCTCACTGACACTGACACACCTACCTTCAAATCCCGTTACTGTGTCAATCCATCTCGTCTGGAGTCATTCTCTCCTGAACTGTCCCTCCATCCTACTGAGCATGATGTCCTTCTCCAAGGACTGGTTCCTCCTGGCCACATGCCCAAAGTATGTGAGACAGAAGTTCAATATCCTAGCCTCCATAGAGGAACTTGGTTTCACCCTCTCCAAGACAGACCTATTTACTTTCTTAGTGGTCTTTGGAATGTTCAAGACTCTTCTCCAGAATCACAACTCAAAGGCATCAATTCTTCTCCTGTCATCTCTAGTCATTGTCCTGCTGTCTGATGCTTGGCAAATAATTGTGAAGACCATTGCCAGATCAGCCACACCTTAGTCTCTAGACTGACATAGTTGCTTCTCAGTACTCTGAAGAGGTCCCTGGAAGCAGATTTTCCCAATCTTTTGATTTTATGGCTGCCAGTGCCAACCATGTTGACTGTGGAGCCAAGCAATCTATAACTGTTAACAACCTCAATCACTTCTCCATCTATCATGGTGCTGCCAACTGGCCCAGTAATGAGAATCTTTGTGTTCTTGATGTTAAGATTCAATGCATATTGAAAGCTACAGTCCTTGATCTGCAGCAAGTGCCTGAGGTCCTCCTCAGTTTCAACAAGCAAGGTTGTGTGATGTGCATAATGTAGGTTGTTGATGAGTCTTCCTCCAATCCTGATGCCACATTCCTCCTCATAAAGCCCAGACTCTTCATTGATCTGTTCTGCATATAGACTGAAAAGGTATAGAAACAGGACACATCCCCAGGGCACTCATTTCCTGATTTTGAACCATGAAGTGTTTCCTTACTCTGTTGTGATGACTGCTTCCTGTTTCACGTATAGGTTTTGCATGAACACAATCAAGTGTTCTGGATTCACATTCTTCTCAAGGTTACCCATAATTTGTTGTGATCCACACAGGCAAATGCCTTTGTATAGTCAAGGAAACAAAGATAGACATTCTTCTGGTACTCTTTGCTTTCTGCCAAGAGACATCTGACATTAGTGATAATGTCTCTAGTGCCATGGCCTCTTCTAAACCAGCTTATATTTCTAGTAGTTCTCTGTCGATGTACTGTTCCAGTCATTTTTGGATAATCTTCAGCAGGATTTGCTTGTGTGTGTGATATATTGTTTAATAATTTCCCCATTCTGTCAGGTCATCTTTTTTTCGAATAGGGAGTAAATATGTGTCTCTTTCAGTAAGCTGGCCAGGCAGCTGTCCTCCAGATTGCTTGGCACAACATGGTGGGCATGTCTGGGGTACCATCTATTTGTTGAAATATGTCAAATGATATTCCATCAATTTCCGGGTCCTTATTTTTTTTGCTAAATCCTTCAGAGCAGTGTGAACTTTCTCCTTTATTACCATTGTCTTTTGATCATATGTTGTTTCTTAAAATTCCATGTCAGTCAATTCTTTTTGGTACAGTGACTCTATATACTCCTTCCATCTTCTTTTAATGCTTCCTGAATCATTCAATATTCTGCCCACAGCATCCTTAACTATTGCAACTCGAAGCTTGAATTTGTTCTTTAGTTTAGTTCCCTCAGCTTAAGAAATGCCAAGTAAGTTGGGCCCTTTTGATTTTCCTACTTCAGCTCCTTGTACATTTCATAACACTTTGCTTTGTGTTGCTGAGATGCCCTTAGAAATCTTTTCTTCAGCTCCTTAACTTCTTGACTTCCCTTTGCTTTGGCTTCTCAGCGCTCTAGTGCAATACTCAGAGTCTCCTCTGACATGAATTTTGGTCTTTCCTTCTTTGTAATGGCCTTAAGCATTCTTCATGGATGATATTTTGGTATCTTCCCACAGCTCATCTGGTCTTCATTCATTAGTGTTCAAGGCCTCAAACCTGTTCCTTAGTTGGTTTTTAAATTCAGAGAGAATAGACTCAAGATGAAATTTTGATTCTTGTGTACTTGATTTGACTTTCTTTAGTTTTAATTTGAATCTGCATATGACTAGTTGATAATCTGTTCTGCAATCAGTACCTGGCCTAGTTTTCACTGTTAATATTGAACCTCTCTAATGATTCCTTCCACAGATGTAATCTATCTGATTCCTCTGTGTACCATCAGGTGAAATCCATGTGTATAGCCTGTGTTTATGTTTCTTATAAAAGATATTTGCAACGAATAAGTAAATCACTGATTATACACAATTCTATCATTCTGTCCCCAACCTCATTCCTATCACCAAGTCCATGTTTTTTGACTACTGATCCTTCTTCCTCATTCCCAACTTTTGCATTCCAGTCACTCATTATTATTAATACATTTTGGTTGCACGTTTAATCAATTTCCGACTGCAAAAGTTGGTGGAAATCACCTATTTCTCCCTCTTGTCTGATTCAAAATGTCCCATGCCAATCCATCTCATTTTGTCAATATCTACTATGTCAGTTATGTGTTCTATTTCTTACCGATGTCCAGGAGGACATCTGCTTTTTTTTTTATCCTCAGTGAAAAAGCTATGGATCTTACTATTGACCAAGGGTTTCAACCTCACATTGCTAATTTGCTAATTTTCGTGCTTGAAAGGAGAGGGCTAAGCTTAAGTATTTTTGGAATGTCTTTGAATTAGCGGCACTAAGGAGTGGTCCTGGCTGGTTCATAAGAAGAGTACAAGAGAGTTTCTTTTAGTAATTTTTAGAAAAAAGACTCTTGTTTCAGCTTTAACTCCACCTTGTAACTTTTGAAGAGAACATGTGTTTGGTTTGGTTTTTTTCCCTTACACAACTGAGTATTTCTAATCCAGGTGGAGAGGTAAATGATAAGATAAAATTCATGAAAGTGTCTACATTCCAGTAATAGATGAATTTTTAATGGAGTTTGGTATTTTACATTTTGAGTTGCAGCCTCTCTTACTGGTTAACTTTTTTTGTAGTAAGATTTATCATCTTGTTATGCCTTCTTATCACTATTCCCATGTTTTAACTTCTCTGTGTCTATACTCCCGTAAATTAGTTAAGCTAATGTTGTAAATAGTTTTATGTGGGGCAATTAAAATCCTAATTTAAGATTATGATCTCATATGCTGGTCAAAATGTTACTGCCTGGAAAAGTAAAGGGATCCTGTACTGAGATAAAAAGCACCATTTGTCTCAGGAAAGGTAAACAGCTTTCTCAAATAAGGAGCCCATTAACTGGGAAGGGAGGTAATAACAAGTCAAATGAATTAGAGTCTTCGGCACTGTTTGTAGGCCCTGGGCACTATTTTCTTAATAAAATGTGAATTTTCTTTCCAGATGGAACACCTTGCAACTTTGAAGACTAGATAATATGTCAAATAGATTAAGAGTTGACAATGGTATAAAAACTCTCATAGGGGAGGTGATGAGGCAGACTTAGAGAACTATCTCAGTGCCTTCCAGATCTGCTAATAAAATGTTTGCTAATGAGGAACCATCTTTATTTCAATTAGTGCAAGTGGTGGGAAGGACCTGTTGTTTGTCTAATGTATTTTCAGACCCTTTTACCTTTGTATATATGTGCTGCTAACCCGAAAGTTGAGCCTCTCCAATGGTTTGAATCCATCAGCAGCTCCAAGGAGAAAGATGGACAATCTCCTCCCGTTGGATTTACAGCCTCAGAAATGCAAAGGAAGGTTACTCACCCAATAGCAAAAAGAAGGGGGGGGGGGCAGAATGACACTTTGGACTACTTTGGTCTTCTCTTTAGACTTTGGAAAGATGAGTGGTCAATAGTCCATTTCAGGTGTCACCTGGCCACCTTACCTGAAGCATTCAATTCCCGGCTTAGGGTGAAATTCTATGAATGCTCCTCATAGTTCTATCTTTCACTAGATGAGTTAGGTTGGCTTCTCTGCTGACAGTTGATTTCTTATTTAAACGCCCTGCCTATGCTAAGTGCCTTTCAGCAAGACATAAGAACAGTAACTATGTGTTACAGCCTAATACTGTTTATTTGACTTTTATGATTACTTGTCGTACTCAAAAAGGCTATTTCTGAGTTATTTCAAGGACTTAGGATGATGACCTAGCACACTATTTTTTTAAAAAAAAGAAAAATGAAACTAGGCTGCTAGCTTCATATTTACCACTCTGGGGGGGGGGAAAGACTTGAAAATTATAAACAAATCCATTACATTTCATACTGTGGAGTCTCTCATAGGAGGCACAATAGGACATTAATTGCATTGTAAATTATGTTGTTCGAATTAGAACAATTTCAGAGTAACAGAAAACATAAATAAACCTACTTGTGCTGGGAAATTTCCACTGGCTCTGAAGGATTATAGTAGTTTCTTCCAATTTGGTACATGGATAACTTTTTCAAAATCCTGTAAATATATGTAATTTGAAATTTTGATAAAGATCAGTTAATGATAATGTGCAAGTTTATACCAATGGTGATAATGATAAAAACACATGGAAATTACAGAACTATCATTCTTATAGCACGCACAGCTTAGATACTATAACAAGTAGGTATAATTGCAGTGTCTCAATATATTTCAGAATGACACAACTGAAATTACCTATCTGTATCTAAATATAAAGAAGTTGTGTGGTTACTAACCAATGAATACCTGTGGCTGTCACATTCTGGTGAACTTGGATGGGTGAGGCAAGTCAAGATTGAAGTTTCTTTTGGATTCTGTTGTATTTTAAGAAGAAATATCTGGGTTTTTTTGGTTTGTTTTATTTTTTTTTAAATATCTGTTTTTAATTAAGCTCCTCAAACTCCTAAAATGTACCAAATATCACTGCTGCTTCTTTGGCAGCTAATCTCGGTCGCTGTGGAAACTGAGGCATGGCCAATATGAGGCTATCAGGCAAACAGCGGGATAAGTAGGGAACTTCAAGTCCGAAAATGAGAATTCCAGCTGTGTGACTTTGGGTCCAAGCACTGAGCCTCAGCCTTCATACGTGAAAAACGTTGGTTTTAATGATAATATGTCTCACAAGAGGATTAAGTGGAAAAAACCCACCAAAAAAAACCAACCCAAAACCAAACAACCCCCCAAAAAACACAACAATAAAACAGCAGAAACAAAACCAAAAAACTCCAATGAAAGAGCTTTGTAAACAAAATCCATGTTCAAAATTTTGGCTGATTTAAAACAATTCTTTCTCAGGAGGGCATTCTGCTTCTAATGCACTGGTTATAGAACACAGAGCTGAGGCCAGAGACAATCAAAAGACGTTAGGCCAGAACTAGGAAACTGAGTGTAGGAAGTTCCTGATGTGCCTTACCCAGCAACCTCTAAAAGTCCCTGTTCTCTTCAACAAAGCACTCACATTTAAATGACTTAAGAATTCTCTATCGTTGTTAGGTGCCCCATCCTCATGGTCTCCACCAGGAGCAAGCTCACTGTCCCAGTCATCACCGTGCCAACCCATCTCACTAAGGGTCCTTCTCTCTTTCACAGACTCCCCAATAGTGGTCAAATCAGCATCTTCCACGTGCTATCTTGAAGGTTTGCTAAAAAAGCAGATTGCCACGTCCAACCTGTGAAATCCTACTTGACAAGGTGGATTCAGGGTCCAGAGAGTCCCCCAATATAGCATTAAAGCAAATGATCCTCACACTGGTTAGGGAATCATCAGAACCCTTATTATTGGCCACCTCCCTGTTCCGACACAAGAATGTAGGCAGGGAAAGAAGAGGCTATCGTGGAGAACACAGAAAATGATCAAGTCTTTTCACAGTCAAAGTCAATGAGATAAAAGCAAAATAGATCTTTCTGTCCAATGACTCAAACCTTTTGTTACAGTGTCCTCCTCTACCTTCACCTTTGCAGCACCAGACACAGTGCAACAAATCACTGCCCATGCCTGTGCCACCCCTGTGACCAGCTGCAGACAGGACTTGTGTAAGCTGTAGACTTTTCACTGGATGGCTTTCAGAAGCAGATCACCAGGTCTTTCCTCATCATCTCTCTACGTCTGAAGGCTCTGTTAGAACCTGTTCAGTACTATGGGTTTCAGCAGCTGAGCAATGCAGACATTTTCAGTAACAGAGGGTAGTGTTTACATATAAGGTGAACAGGCAAAGTATTGAACAAGAATCTTCTGCATAGAAGGTAAGACTTGTGCCTCTGAGCCACTACTGCCTTTCATAACACAAACATAACAAACTTTAAATCAGGTTAGAGAGTTGAGAAAAAGGGAAAGGCACCTTTGCTGATTCCAGAAAGTCGGAATAAGTCTGGGATTCCTTGGATCAGCTTGGACAATACTGATAACAATATCTGTTTCCCACCAGTGAGTGACAATGAAGGGCTGTGTTTTCCTTCCCTGCACAAGCTCATGATAGTGTTACTGTGATGTTAAAAAGGAAAAATTTCCCTACAGAGGGCATTCTTGTTGGCACATGTGGCTACAACACTGTTGATGATTTTAATACCCAAGTTTTAGAGCGTCAATGGCATTGTCAGCTTCAATTAAATGCACATTTGAGAGTCTTACTTTTTGAAGATGATGTTGAACACCTGGGTGCACACGGGCGAGCTAGACGGCAGCTCCCTTGTCAGTGTGACAATCATCTTGATGGTCTCACCCTTCTTAGTCTCAGTTGACAGTTCTGTGACCTGGGGAAGCACATGTTTAATATTGCAATCTGCGAATTACCCACCCACCCCACACAGCATGTCACTATCAGAAAATCATCACAACTTAATATACTTTAACTCAGAACTAAACTGCAGGTGTTAGTGACTGATGAGTAATGCAATCGCCACATTATGTTGAGAAGAATTTTCTTTTTGGTGTCTGGCTAATTCTCAGATACCTTGGCTCTCTTCAGGGAGAATCAAAGTCACACTTATGGTTTAATGACTCCAACCAACAGGATTCCAGAGCAGTAGTGCTTGTCTTTTGGGGGAAGAAAGTAATTACTTCGAGAGTCTGATGGAAATTAGACACTCTTCCTAGAAATACGCATACAGAGCAGATATGTGATAAAGTACTTCAGGGGGTTCAAAGTCACTCAGAAGCCTAACGCTGGGCTCCCCTGATGGTGAGGAATCCTTCTGGGACAGTGGTTATAAACTTGACTGCTAATGGTTCAAATACACTAGCAGCTCCACAGGGGGGGAAATGATGGCTACAGCCGCGAAGATTGTGTGAGACAGCTCTGCTCTGTCCTATTATGAGTTGGAGTTGACTCAATGGCAAGAGATTTTTCTGCTCTGACCAGTCCAGCTTCGTAGATTGCAGCAGACTGCCTCTCACAAGTTTACTTATAAAACAGGAAATCAGAAATGAGGGAAACAGCCGAGAGGGTAGGGAAAAAAGGGAAAGTAAACATGGGAAAAATAAAGAAAATCAGAACAAAGAGGAAAACTGATTCTGTTATTAAGTCTGAAAAGGTCTAGAGAAACCACAAATGTCCCTATAATATGTTCTTGCAATAAAATGAATGCATTTAGTGGCTTTTCTGTACCAGTTCCCCACCTAAATATGAAGCTCCTTGATTCCAACAAGGCCCAGTACAGGTTTTGTGAATTGAAAAAATTAACAAATCTGTTGATAAATACTAAATGATAATCAAGGATATATTTCCCCCCCTAAAGGATAAAGAGAACCAAGAAGCCAAAGCTAAAGGCAGAAACCAAGAAATTAAAGAGCTGAACAGAAAATTTCAAAGTGCAGCTTAGGACAACAAAGCAAGATACTATAATGAAATGTGCAGAGAGCTGGAATCAGAAAATCAAAAGGGCCGAACTCACTCAGTGTTTCTTAAGCTGAAGGAACTGAAAAACAAATTCAATTCATGAGTGGCAATACTTAAGGATCCTTTTTTGAATAGAGTGTTAAATGATCCAAGAAGCATTAAAAGAAGATGGAAGGAGTATACAGAGTCACTCTAACGGTAGAAGGAATTGACTGACACAGAAGAATTCATGAAATAAAGTATGAGCAAGAGCCTGTGGTGATGAAGGAGGAAGTTCAAGTAGCTCTGAAAGAACTGGCAAAAATCAAGGCTCCAGGAGTTAACGACATACCAATTGACATATTTCAACAAACAGACGCTGCTCTGGATGTGCTCACTAAGTTGTGCCAAGAAATCTAGAGGACAGCCAGCTGGCCAACTGACTGGAAGAGATCAATATTTGTTCCCATTCCAAAGAAAGGTGACCCGACAGAGTGTGGAAACTATTGAACAATATCATTAATATCACATGCAAACAAGATTCTGCTGAAAATGATCCAAAAACGATTGGAGCAATATGTCAACAGAGAACTTCCAGATGTGCAGGCTGGGTTTAGAAGAGGTCGTGGTACTAGGGATATTACAGCTAATGTTAGATGGACCTTGTCAGAAAGCAGAGAGTGCCAGAGGAATGTCTATCTGTGCTTCATAGACTATGCAAAGGCTTTGACTGTGTGGATCACAACAAACTATGGCTCACTGTGAGAAGAATGGGAATTCCAGAACATTTGATTGTGCTAATGTGAAACCTATACTTGGACCAAGAGGCAGTTGTCAGAACAGAGCAAGGAGACACTGCATGGTTTAAAATTGGGAAGGGAGTCTGCCAGGGATATATTCTGTCTCCATATCTTTTCAATCTGTATGCAGAACAGATCATCCAGGACTCTGGGCTGTACGAGGTGAAATGTGGCATCAGGATTGGTGGAAGAGTCATCAACAACCTATGTTATGCATATGACACAACCCTGCTTGCTCAAACTGAGGAGGACCTGAAGTGCTTGCTGCAGAAGGTCAAGGACTGCAGCACTCAATATGGATTGAAGCTCAACATCAAGAAAACAGATTCTCACCACTGGGCCAATTGGCAGCATCAGTATGGATAGTGAAGAGGTTGAGATAGTTAACAGTTTTAGTTTGCTTGGCTCCACAGTCAACAGTCTTGGTATCAGCTGCCAGGAAATCAAGAGACAAATTGTATTGGGAAAGTCGGTTGTCAGGGACCTCTCCGGAGTACTGAAGACTCAGGCTAGAGACTAAGGTGTGCCTGATCCAGGCTATAGTCTTTGCAATTGCGTGCTATGCATTGGAGAGCTGGACAGTGACTAGGGATGATACAAAGAGAATTGATGCCTTTGAACTGTGGTGCTGAAGAGGTGTAGAATATACCATGTACTGCTAGGAGAACAAACAGGTTTGTCCTGGAGGGGGTGAAGCCAGGCTGTTCCTTGGAGTCAAGGATTCTGAAGCTTCATCTGACATACTTTGGGCATGTTGCAAGGAGGGACTGGTCCCTGGAGAGGGACATCACGTTTGGGAGAGTAGAGGGACAGCGCAGGAAAGGAAGACCCTTGATGAAATAGATCAATTCAGTGATTAGGAGTAGGTGTGTCAGAGACAATGAGGCAGGCACAGGATAGAGTAGGGTTTAGGGTTCTTGTACATAGGGTTGCTATGAGTCGCAAAATGACTTGATGGCGTTATAACAAGAACAACGAAGGATAAAGAACTAACTAGAAGTCAGTAAAGAAGCACTTGTTTATTTTGCTCTGTCTGTAATCACAAGAGCCCTGGGAGCATAGTGTATGACGTGTATATTCTATGTTGTTGTTATGTGCTGTCAAGTTACCTGTGACTCATAGTGACCCTATGTACAACACCTCTGAAAAGTGCTCCATCCTGTGCCAATCTTATTGTCTTTGACTGACACACCTACCCCCATTATCCCAGTCACTGAGTCAATCCACCTCATCAGTACGCACAGTGTATGTAGTTTATATGAGCTGCTAATGGAAAGATCAGTAGTTCAAATCCACCAGCTCCTGTGAAGGAGAAATATGAACAGTCTCCTCCTGTAAAGATTTACATCTATGGCAATCAATTTGCATACGACTATGAGTCAGAACCAACTTAATGGCAGTGGGGTTCTGTGTTTAAAGAGTAATGCATTTTAGGTTGAACCAACAGTATATGTAGTTAGAAATGGTCATGGCATGAAGGTAGAGATCTGGTCCCTTTTCAGGAGATGAAGTATTCTATTGGGATGATTTCCTGCCTGAGGTAAGAACACACATCTGGGTTACATTTGTGAGAAGACCAGCAGGAAGGAGGTGTTCAGAGCTCAGAAAGATGGTGGGAGAAGGGAGGATGGAAAGTGATGAAGAATTTGGGGGCAGAATTGGGAGTGGAAGCAGACTGACTCAGCATAGATGCTTCTGTCTGTGAGCCAGTACCCCAAGTGGCTCAAGGGCATTTTATTTAAGATCAAATTCCTCCCCCTTCTTTACATATCGTAACCAAAAATCAACTTGGTTTTTTGTTTGTTTGTTTCCTGTATATGTCTAAAAGCCACACCTTCTAGTCTGCTGGCCGCTAACCTCATGGTGAACTCTGACGTGGACTTCTCCTTCCATGACCTAATCAGCTCACAGATGACATGAGTGTCTACACCAACATGCCTCTCAACTACTTTCACTATTCCAATCCTACTATTGCTCTCCACATGCCTAAGAGCTCAGTCTTGGGAATTAGACACACTGCAGTCTGATACTTCTAACACCCTGCATAATCTCATGCTCTTTCAGATCTTCCTCATTCATTCATTCATTTATTTATTTTAGAGAGGTTTTGGATTTCCATTCATTCATTGCCACAATTTTCTCCCTGCCCACCCCTCCCCACCAGCTCGCTTCCCCCTCCGAAGAGAGAAAAAAAAAATTCCTTCATTAGTATACAATTACCACGTCCCTTCCCCCACCCCCCACCCCGAGTACACTTCTCTATGCAACCTTAATTCCGTATTCCTGTGCTAACCATAATACTCAATCATATATCACT